>NW_004949125.1:742937-770431 GCF_000317375.1 Microtus ochrogaster | reverse complement strand
CTCTCTCTCTCTCCCCATCTCACTTTCCCTCCCTCTCCCCCCCCCCAGAACCTCATGACCTAGAATTTGGGAAGAGGATGTGATGCTCCCAGAGTGAACTGTCTGCAGCTTCCACTCCCGTCTGCCACTGCTGTCCTTAGCGCTAATGGCTGCCACTGCCGTCCTTAGCGCTAATGGCTGCCACTGCCGTCCTTAGCGCTAATGCTGCATTGGCCCCAGTCTACCTCTTCCCCCTTCTCCTCCTCACCGGTTCCTCAGCTTCAGGTGCCCTCCAGCACCTTTCATCCTTAATGCTCTGTTTTCCCAAAGCTTATTTTTGGAAACAACGCAAGTAAACAAAAGAAGAGACAGCATTCAACTTGATCCCAATAAATCTCAGCCAAATAAGCTGGGTCTTTTTTTTTTCTTCTTCTTTTCAGTTTCTTTGCTGTCTACAAGGCTCTCACGGGTCCTTGTTGACTTGGGGAAAAGCATTTATGCAGAACTATTAAGCACCACGAAAGTGGAGGGACGATATAATGCTTCACGAGTGTGACCTCTGACCCCAGTGGCCCATCACCCACTGCGAGGAGGTTCTGACTTCATTCTGTTGCTATGACAAACAGCACCACTGAATGCAGCTTGGGAGGAAGAAAGGGTTAACTTCAGTTTACAGGTCACAGTCCCTCACTGGGAGAAGTTGGGACAGGAATTCAAACAGAAACCATGGAAGGATGCTGCTTACTGGCTTGCTCACAGACTTTCTTCCTTATACATCCCAGGACTGCTTTCCCAGGGAGTGTTACTTACTGTCCACAGTGGGCTGGGCCTTCCCACATTAATTTGCAAGCAAGACAGTCCCCCACAGATTGACCTAATCTGAGCAATTCCTCCATTGAGATGTCCATCTCAGGTGTCTCTAGGCTGTGCCAAGATGGCAGTTAGCACTAGGTCAGAGGGAAGTAGACATCACTGTAGGGTTGGAGCATTGTTTGATACCTCCAGATCAGAGCTCTCCCCTTTTCCTCTCACCTCTAGCTAAACACAGACAATGGGAGCTGAGGAGATGGCTCAGTGGGTAAAAAGCTGGCCATGTTTACAAGCGTGGGGACTTGAGTTTGGATCCCATGAATCCACATAGAGAGTCAAATTGTACACCTTTAACACTGGCACTGGGAAAATGGGTGGTGAAGACAGGTAGACTCCTGGAAGTTTCTGGGCTGGGTAAGCTTGCCTACTTGATGAAGTTTCAAAGCACTGAAAGCCCCTGTCTCAAATAAAAGTTGACAGTTGTTTGAGTTTTGTTTCTGTTGCTGTGACTAAATTCTCTGACTAATAGCACCTTGGGCTAGAAAGGGTTCGTTTCGGCTCACAGATCTGGGCTTTGTCCCATCACTGTGGGAACTGTGGGAAGCTCAAAAAGCTGTTCACATCACATCCACAATCAAAAGATGGAGAGCAATGAATGTATGTTTGTTCACCTGCTTGATTTCCTGAGCTCATCTCATTTTCTCTGTTTTTTCATCTTTACGTGGCTTTATTTTAAACTCTATTTCTTTTATTTTTAATTTTTGGCTTTTTAGACAGGGTTTCTGTGTATTTTTGTCCTGGAACTCACTCTGTAGAACAGGCTATCCTTGAACTCACAGAGATCTGTCTGCCTCTGCCTCCCAGTGTTGAGATTAAAGGTGTGTGCCACCATATCAACTACTCTCTTTCCTTTTTATTTTAAGGACTTTAACCTTTTTCTTTTCTCTCCCAAGCCAGCATATATTTTTAACACACAGTAAACCATTTAGAAGTTTTTTATTCTTTGAATATCTCTTTACTGTATATCTCTCTTTTTCTGACTACATGAGTCTTTAATTTACCAAGCAATATGGGTAGGATTAAAGCCATGGCTTTGACAGCTGGATCCAACCCATTCTTTAGCTTTCTGTGATTCCAGCCTCATGGCAGAGGTACTGGCTGGAGCCATGTTTATTGCCACAATTCTATGGCATTTCAAGATTCCTGCCAGCAAGCAAGCTGCAGCAGTGTGCTCACAAACCACATTCAAATGCTCCTAAGTCAGACCGCCTGCCTGAAAGAGTCAGAGTTTGCCCTGGCAGGATGTCCTAGAAAGCCGGCATTTTAAAATGGCACAGCTTTTTTCCTGCTATCACTGAAAACCAATTCAGCTTTTCATCCATACCATTTAAGTGTTTTGTGGCAGGACCTCTTAAAGAGCTACAGGGTTTTGAAGCTAAAGCAGAGTCAGGAAGCCTCTCTTAAATGAGAGCACTTGCCTCTAGCAAGCAGAGCAGACCTGAAAAATGGCTACTATCAAGGAAACATGCTGTACTCTATTGTTTCCCAAGCTTTCTCAGGCTTTCTGTGGATGCAGTTATCCATGTGGGCGCCATTCTGTAACATGGTGGACCTGCTTGTTGGGGTTTCTCTCCTGCCCAGTTCCCACAGTAGGTGAACCCAAAAAAAAATACACAGAAGTCTACATTAATCATAAACTGATTGGCCTATTAGCTCAGACTTCATATTAGCTCTTATAACACATATTAACCCATTATTCTAGTATATGTTAGCCACATGGCTCGGTACCTTTTTTCAGTGGGGAAGGTCAAATCTTCCTTCTTCTGTGGTCTGAGCAGGACTGGGAAAAGAGCTTCCATCTTCCCAGAATACTTCTGTTCTCATTGCCCCGCCTCTACTTCCTGTCTAGTTGTCCCACCTATACTTCCTGACTGGCTACTGGCCAATCAGCCTTTATTTAAAATGTAATTGACAGAATACAATTATGTCCTGCACCACCAGTGCTTAAGTTGTCCTCTGATTTTCATATCCAAACACCTGCTCACCCATATCTACACACACAGATATGAATGTGTACACACACATGTGTATACCCAGCAGAAAATAAGAGTTAAAGGAATTCTAATACTGTGGGGAGAGGGCTTCTGAATCTCAGAACATAGAGAGCAGTTGTCCTGGGGTGTCTTGTTATTGTGTACATATGCACCTGCTTCTGGTTGTGAGCTTGTCTTCTGTCCCACACCATGCTCACATGACAAGTAGAAAGCCATTTTTATTCCATACACTGTGCAAGCTCACACTTCAGGCATAGGTGGCATGGGCACAGAGGAATAATATCTGTGCTTTGTCCTATAGAACTTGGCTACCCTTGCAACTTGGGACGTGGAGCAGGAAGAGAAACACAAAAAGGTGATAGGCAGAGCCTGTGTTAGCTTTGGATTACTATGACCAAGACACCAGACTGAAACACTGAAGAAAAGGGCTTCCCTTGGCTTGCTGCCTCAACACTTCAATCTGACACAGTGGAGAAGACGTGGCAGAGTGGCTCAGTCCACAACGGCAGGAGCACATGGCACTGGCTGCTCACATGGTAGCAGGCCAGGAGACAGAGAGAGCCTGTGTTACAGCCACTTCTCCTGGGGCGACATCTAGTCACCACCCCAGATGGGCACCAGGGACAGACCAAAGTACTGTTTCATCCAAGTCCAACAGGGAAATTTACGAGTTTATTGGACTTGCTTATAAACTCACCATGATGAGTGAGGGTTTCCATACAGAAGTGTGAGTGACCCCAAATCATCACCACAGAGTCCCACCTCATTATTGATGGCCGTTAACCCAAAACATCACCACAGAGTCCCACCTCATTATTGATGGCCGTTGAATGGAAGCCGCATCATAGAAGTCCCCTTTCAATCAAGTTTCCACTTCCTGTAACCGCCAGCATCTTCCTTGCAGCAGAAGGAGGGACTCTCAGGTGAGGATGTACTGCTCTCCTTTCGTCCACCCCATAGGGAATGTCAATGGCTCTATTACCATTACCATAGACCTGGCTCGCATTGGCATTTACTCTTCTGGTTGTCATGGCTACTGGGGCAAAGCCCTAGATGAAAACCAGTGAAGGATACAACCTTTGAAGGCCTACCTCAACCTCTGCCAGCCACACCCCATCTCTTAAAGCCTTCACAGCCTTCCAAACAGCTCCACTATCATGGGAACGAACAAGTCTTCAAAATGTGGGGCTGTAAGGGGCCTATTACATTCAAACCTCAACAGGACTAAAAACAGACAGTCCAGGGTTTGAGCCTGAGTTTCCTGGTGGGTCAGGGAATGAGACAGATACAGTCACAATTATCCTTCCTTCAGTGGCTCCCCTGACAAGGATCTGCATTTCTCTGCCAAGGCACATATCAAGAAAGAGATGGTAAGAGAAGCTGAGGTTTGGTGGCACACTCTGTGAGTTTGAAGCCAGCCGGGTCTACAGAGTAAGTCCTAAGACAGCCAGGGCTACATAGAGTGACCTTGTCTCAAAAACAATACCACCCAGATAACATGGGTGACATATATATAATATGGTACACAAACACTCCATCTCTATGCAGGTTTATCAGGGACAATTGGAGAGGGGTGGACCCCAAAACTCAGTCTCTCCAGGCAGAATATACTTAAGGGCCAGTGAGATGACTCAGCAGGTAGGAAGGGCACTTGTGAACAAGCCCACGGACCCGAGTTTGAGCCCTGGGAGCCACCTATGGAAAGAGAGAAACAACTCCTCTGGCCTCCATTTATACACAGTTGCACATATGCACCACTATCACTCTACACAAACGAACAAACAAAAATGTGGGTTTTTGATTCAAGAAAATATTTTTAAGAGGTCCCAATTTTTAAAAGAAGAAAAGAAAAAAGGAAGGCGGGAAAAAAGAAGGAAGACCTCTCCTAATTCCTGCAGGATCTTCTGTAATGCATCCCTTTGCATTTTCTTCTGTCCTGGGGTGGGGGAGGGGACTCAGAAGCAGACCCGGACCCAAAGATCTGGAGGGCAAGGACTGGAGTTAACTCAGTCAGTATGGTGATTGCCACGTAGACATGAGGACCTGAGTTTGACCAACAGAATCCACATAAAAGTCTAGCACTGAGAAGCATGCTTGTAATCCCAGTGCTGGGGTGGGGGTGGAGATAGGAAGAGCCCTTGGGCTCATTGGCCAGCCAGCCTCAGCCAGTCAGTAAGTCTAGGGTCAGGGAGAGACCCTGTCTCAAACAACAAGGTGGAGAGCAATTGGCAAAGACATCTGATGTCAATCTTTGTCCTCTACACACTTGTACAACCCACAAGATGAATATCTTCAGACTATACACACACACACACACACACACACACACACACACACATCTGGGGGTGAGTTGTACCATAAGAGATGGTCCCAGTAATCCCCAGTTCAGGAGAGTAACAATGTGAACCAAGAAATGGATGCAATGGGTAAAGTCCATGAATGAGTGACCATATTGAGGTTCCCTATAGAAACTGAACTGATTATAGACCTATCTGAATACTATGTAAGGGGATTTGTTTGATTGGCTGATACAACTGGAAACTGGCCAATGGACAATGGCTGCCCAAGAAGCCAGAAACCTCAAAACAAGGTGGCCCATGAGCAGCCCTACTCCAAGGCTGAGAACCTGGGACTCCCTGGCAAGTCACTGGTGTTGAGTCCACAGTAAAAGGCTAAGAAGTGGGAGCCTGATGTCCACACTGATGGTAACAGCAGTAAGAGATTCATTCAAGTGGAGCTGGCATGTACCAGATGACTTCCTCTTTCTCCAGTCTTTATTCCCTCTGGGTCCCCAGGCTACTGGAATGATGTCATGGTGTCTCAGTCAGTCTTGTTCCACAGGTTGATCATTTCTGTAAATGCTCCCAGAGATGTACCCTCCCTCTAAGACACCCCATAATTCAGTCAAATCAACTATGTAGATGAACTGTCTAGGCCTGAGGAAATGGTCAATAGCATCTGCAGCACATCTGTCCAGGACCATCTGGCTCTCAGAGCTTCCATTGAAAAGCCGGAGGGAATTATGATGGGTCTGCCTTTATATGTTACTGGGACTTTTTCCTTTGCAGCTCTTAATATTCTTTCTTTATTCTATATGTTTAGTATGTTTAGTGTTTTGAATATTATGTGGTGAGGGGACTTTTTTTTGGCCCATCTATTAGTGTTCTATAAGCTTCTTGAGTGTTCTGTAAGATTCTTGTACCTTCATAGGGCTATACTTCTTTAGGTTGGGAAAGTTTTCTTCTATAATTTTGTTGAATATATTTTATGTGGCTTTGAGTTGGGCTTCTTCTCCTTCTTTTTTCCCTATTAGTAGTCTTAGATTTGGTCTTTTCATGGTATCCCAGATTTCCTGAATGCTTTGGGTTAAGAATTTGTTGGATTTAACGTTTTCTTTTAACAGATGAATCTATTTCCTCTATTGTATCTTTAATTCCTGCGATTCTCTCTTCCATCTCTTATATTCTGTTGGTTATGCTTGCTTCTGTAGCACCTGTTTGTTTACCCAGCTTTTTCATTTCCAGAATTCCCTCAGTTTATGTTTTCTTTATTGCTTCTATTTCAATTTTCAAGTCTTGAACTGTTTGCTTCAACTAGACAGAAAAAAAAACAAGATATTCCATACAAAACCAGATTTACCAATACCTATTCACAAATCCAGCCTTTCAGAAAGTACTACAAGGAAAGCAATGACCAAAGGAAGTTAGTTGCACCCAAGAAAACATAGACAACAGATAACCTCACACCAGTAAACCCCAAAGAAGGGAAACACACAAACACTATCACTGAAAAAAATAACAGGAATTAACAATCACTGGTCATTAATGTCTCTTAATATCAATGGATTAAATTCACCTATATATGACACAGAGTGATAGAATGAATACAAAAACAGGATCCATCCTTCTACTGCATGTAAAAAACACACCTCAACCTCAAAGGCAGACATTACCTCAGAGTAAAGGGTTGGGAAAAGATTTTCCAATCAAATGAACCAAAAAAAAATCAAGTATAATTATTCTAATATCTAACAAAATAGACTTCAAATTAAAAACCATCAAAAGAGATGGAGAAGGTAACTTCATACTCATCAGAGGAAAAATCCATCAAGATGAAGTCTCAATCCTGAACATCTATGCCCCTAATACAAGAGCATCCACATATGTAAAAGAAACATTATTAAAGCTTAAATCGCACATCAAACCCCACACACTAATAGTAGGAGACTTCAACACCTAACTCTCACCAATAGACAGCTCTGTCAGATAGAAAGTTAACAGAGAAACAAGAGAACTAATAGATGTCATGACTTAAATGGACTTAACAGACATCTACAGAACATTTCACCCAAACACAAAAGAATACACCTTCTTCTCAGCACCTCATAGAACCTTCTCTAAAACTGACCACATACTCAGAAACAAAGTAAACCTCAACAGTTAAAAAAACAAAAAACAAAATGGAATAACCTCCTGTGTCTTATCAGATCCCCATGGCTTAATATTAGAATTCAACAGCAACACTAATTGCAGAAAGCTACAAACTCATGGAAATTGAACAATGCTCAATTGAATCATCCCTGGGTCAATGAAAAAATAAAGAAAGAAATTAAAGACTTCCTAGAATTCAATGAAAATAAATGCATAATATACCTAGACCTATGGGACACTATGAAAGCAGTGCTAAGAGGAAAGTTCATGGCATTAAGTCAGCATGTAGGAGAATACAAATAGATCCCTATCTATCTCCATGCACAAAAGTCAAGTCCAGATGGATCAAAGACCTTAACATAAATCCAGCCACACTGAACCTCATAGAAGAGAAAGTGGCAAGTAGCTTTGAACACATGGGCAGAGAAGACCAATTTATAAATATAACCCTAGTAGCACAAACACTGCGAGAAACAATCAATAATTACTGAAACTGCAAAGCTTCTGTAAGACAAAGTACACAATCAATAAGACAAAATGACAGCCAATTGAAAGGGGAAAGATCTTAACCAACCTCACATCAGACAGAGGACTGATCTACAAAATATATAAAGAATTCAAGAAACTAGACATCAAAATACAAAATAATCCAATTTAAAAATGGGATACAGGTCTAAACAAAGAGCTCTCAACAGAAGAATCTCAGATGGTCAAAAGACACTTAAGGAATTGCTCAATGTCCTTAGCCATCAGGGAAATGCAAATCAAAATGATTCTAAGGTACCATCTTACACCAGTCAGAATGGCCAAGATCAAAAACACTGATGACAGCCTATGCTGGAAAGGATGTGGAGTAAGGGGAACACTCCTCCATTGCTGGTGGGAATGAAAATTGGTACAGCCATCTCAGAAATCAGTATGAAGGTTTCTCAGAAAATTGGGAACCAATCTGCCTCAAGACCCAACAGTACCACTCTTGGGCATATACCCAAAGGATACTCAATTGTACTACAAGGACATTTGTTCAACTATAGCCAGAACCTGGAAACAACCTAGATGCCCCTCAGCTGAAAAATGAATAAAGAAAATGTGTTACATTTACACAATGGAGTACAACTCAACAGTATAAAACAATGACATCTTAAAATTTGCAGACAAATGAATGGAACTAGAAAAAACATCCTGCATGAGGTAACCCAGACCCAGAAAGACAAACAAGGTATGTACTCACTCATAAGTAGATATTAGACATAGAGCAAAGGACCGCCAGTCTATAGTCCATGACCCCAGAGAAGCTAGGTAACAAGGAGCACCCGAAGAGAGGCATACATGGATCCCCCTGGGAAGGAGAAATAGACAAGGTCTCCAGAGAGAATTGGGAGTACTGGGGGGATGTGGAATAGGAGGGGGAAGGGAGAAGGCAAGTGGGGAGGAGAACATGAGGGAATGAGATGGTTGAGATGGGGGAAGGACAGAGAGAGAGCAAGAAAAGAGATATCTTAATTGAGGGAGCCATTATGAAGCTAGTGAGAAACCTGGCACTAGGGAAATTCCCTGGTATCCACAATGATGACCCCAGCTAAGACCCTAAGCAATAGTGGAGAGTGCCTGGACTGCCCTTGCCCTGTAATTAGATTGATGACTACCTTAATTGTTATCATAGAACCTTAATCCAGCAACTGATGGAAGCAGATGCAGAGGTCCACAGCTAGCACTGGGCTGAGCTCCCAGAGTCCAGTCATAGAGAGGGATGAGCAATAATATGAGCAAAGGGGTCAAAACCATGTTGGGGATGCCCACAGAAACAGCTGACCTAAGCTAGTGGGAGTTCGCTGACTTTGGACTAACAGCAGGTGAACCTCTATCAGCCCAAACTAGGCCCTCTGAATGTAAGTGACAGTTGTGTGGCTGGGGCAGTCTGTGGGGCCACTGGAAGTAGGACCAGGATTTATTCCTAGTGCTTGAACTGGCTTTTTGAAGCCCATTCTCTTTGGAGGGATACCTTGCTCAGCCTAGATACAGAGGGAGGGCCTTGGTCCTGCCTCAGAATGATGTGCCAGACTCTGTTGACTCCCCATGGGAAGCCTTACCCTCTCTGAAGAACAGATGGAGGGTGGGGGGGGGATGAGAGAAAGGGAGGGAGAGGGAACTGGGATGGGATTGTAAAATGAGAAAAGATTGTTTTAAAAATAATCTGAAAAATTAAGGTGGAAGGCCATTGAGGTGGCTCAGTAGGTAGGCAAACATACTTGTTAGGAAGTGTGACAACCTAAGTCTACCCTGCTGGACCACATAGTTGAGGGAGGAAATTGATTCCCATAAGTTGTCCTTCATTCTCCACACCTATGCCCTCCTTACACACATAATTGATTATGATGATGATGATGATGATGATGATGATGATGATGATGATGAAGATAGATAGATAGATAGATAGATAGATAGATAGATAGATAGATAGATAGATGATAGATAGATATGATGATGAAGATAGATAGATAGATAGATAGATAGATAGATAGATAGATAGATAGATAGATAGATAGATAGATGGATGAATGGATATTTTTAATGAGGTGGAAGAGCCATTAAAGAAGACACTCAAAATTAACCTCTGACTTAAAGAGCACATCTGTGCATACACATACACACACTGGCAAAGATTAGCCATCATGGTGACCATGGTGAGCATTCATAGACTAGTCCTGCTAGGACCTTTGGGGAGACCAGATGTCCCCTATGATGTGGGATTCCCCTCTGTATGCTCTGAATATGCTTTATTACCATTGGTTAATAAAGAAGCTGCTCTGGCCTATGGCAGGGAAGAATAGAGCAAGATGGGAAAACTAAACTGAATGCTGGGAGAAAGAAGGCGGAGTCAAGCAGATGCCAAGTACCTGCCACAGGAGAAAGACACCGGAACCTTACTAGTAGGCCACAGCCTCATGGTGAAACATAGATTAAATTGGTTAATTTAAGATGTAAGAGGTAGCTAGGAAGATGCCTAAGATATTAGCCAAACAGTGTTGTAATTAATATAGTTTCTGTGTGGTTATTTGGGTCTGGGAGGTCTGGGGATGAAAGAAAAGTCTTTATTTACGTCCCCAGACTCTTCTTTCCAGCCATCCATGCAGAATCATTCTACATGGTTCAAATACAGAGGAGAAAGCCCAGGGACAAAGTCCAGGTGGTGACTCTTGGGAAGGTGGGGCTCTGTCCCCAGTAGTGGGTACGGGTCCAAGGATGAGGGCTTGACAGCTCCCTCCCCCTTGACAGCTGCAGCAGCAGCCAGAAGCAGCACTTCCTCTTTCAAAACAACCTGTCATGGCTTGTTCATCTAGAAACAGTACTAGCTCTGGGTAGGCTGTGTATAAGAAACCCATCCCTCGCCATTTTTTCAACGCTATGTGGACTATAGAGCATCTGAAAATCTCTGCCTGGCCAGCTCGAGACCTTGAACAGCGAGTCGATGAGGGCAGGTGGCATTCCTTTTTATGCAGAGCACCTAGCTCCAACCGGGGGTCAGTAGCAAAGTGACATTTACAAAACTTTCCACTCTGAAGCAGCGGGAAGAGGGGTAGAGGAGGAAATGGGAGAGGGGCTGGGCTGGTGGCAGCGGGTGGGGGTGCTACCTCATACAAAAAGGAAACTGAAAGAAATGACAGGCGCTCGGAATCACACAGTGAGTCCAAGGCAGAGCCCGGCTGCTTGGATGTGCAAAGGACATAGAACCTACAGCCCCACTGCCCTGTGCTCTCTGCACACAGTCTCCCGAGCTTTGCAGTTCAACTCTGAAGGTGTGTGCCCTTGGACTTCTGTGCTAACTTGTGAGAGAAGCTGAAAGGGGGCACACACCATCCCTGCCGACAGGAGAACCTGTGTGCGCATCAGAGAGGATTATGTCCAAGAAGGACCCAAAGGACTCAGAAGAAGTGAAATGAGCCTTGGTTCACTAAGGGTAGGGTAGTGAGAGGCATCTCTGTGCCAGGCACTGGCAAAAAATGGTACATTGTAACCATAAAACCAACTGTGATTAACTACAAAGTGTAGCAATCTATCAACAATCCTACAGAATGCCAGGAATAATTCACCTTCCCCCTGAAGATTAATCTTGAGTAAGTATGAGTTCCAAACAACTTCTGGGGTTATCTTTGGATTTTAATAATATATATGCGAGCCTCAAATTGGTGTATTGTTTATTTCTTGAACCTAGAAACACTATCAGAGTACTCTCCCTTAAGATGTGCCCTCGAAGCACACCTTGCCGACACATGCCTTGTTTCAAGAATGAGTTACCATAGCAACATAACAGGGCCTCCCACTCTGGCTACTTCTAGCAGTCCTAGCCCAGGCAATTAGGCAAGAAAAAGAAATGAACGGAATCCAGATAGGAGAAGAAATACAATTGTACCTATTCCCAGATGGCGAGGTTTTGTAGAAAACCCAAGGAATCCACTAAAAACTATCACAAGTAACAAATGAGCTCTGCGAGCTTGAAAAAAGTGAGATCAATAGTTAAAAATCAATCGGGGTGGGCCGCACTGTGGAGGGTTGGAACGCCACACTTTAATGAAAATCCCTGTGCCCAGAGAATACAGGCCCAGAGCATCGGAGGAGTTATTAATAAAATATTAAAATATTTAATTTCTCTAGTCAAGTGCTTCAAAATTATACAGGCCGTTCCTATGCTGCCAGTTAGCGTCAGCGTTTCCTCATATGAACAAAGTGCTGAAGAGAGTTGTGTAACTGTGCGCGTGAGTGAGTTGGAGTGTGTGTGAATGTGGTGTCAGTTTGAATGTATGAGTGTGTGTGTGTGTGTGTGAGAGAGAGAGAGACAGACAGACAGACAGAGACAGAGACAGAGAGTGAGAGACAGCTGTTTGAAAATGTGTCTATGTGAATTTGAATGTGTATTTGAGTTTGTGTGAGTTGAAAGGCATGAGTTTAAGTGCGTTTGAGTTTGAATGTGGTGAGTGTGTGTGTGTATGTGTGTGTGTGAGTGTGTGTGAGTGTGTGTGTGAGTGTGTATGTGTGTGTGAGTGTGTGTGTGTGTGAAGGTGCGGCTTACATGAGTATATGAGACCTGTGGAAGGAGAATAAATATATGAACGTATCTGAATGTATGAGATGTGCTGTGAAAGTGTACATGTTTATGTGATGGATAGGTTACATTGTGTGCATGTTAGATAGATGTATATGCTATGTTATAGGTAGTTACACTACACAGTCTCACGTCCTGGTTAGTTTTTGAACCGTCAACTTGATACAGTCTTGAGTTATCTAAGAAGAGAGCCTCAGCTGAAGAGCGGCCTGTGTGAGATTGGCTCGCGCATGTCTGTAGGAAATTGTTTTGGTTGTTAAATGATGTGAGAGGGTCCAGCCCACTGCAGGTGGTGCCATCCCTAGGCAGGTGGTCCTGAATTGTAAGAAAGCTGGCTAAGCACGAGCCTGGAAGCCAGCCAGCCAGCAGCATCCTCCGCAGTTCCTGTGCACTGCTTTGGGAGTGAGTTCCACGGTAAGGATAGCAAGCAGGCCCGCCTTCAAGCTCCTTTCTTGAGCTCCCTCAGTGCTGGACTGTGATGTGCAGATGTAAACAACAACAACCCCTTTCCTCTGGTACATAGCTTTTGGCCTGATTGTTTTGCTATAGCAACAGAAACGAAAGGAGAGCACCATGGTAACCAAAACAGCGTCACACAACCCCCAGACAGACACTGCATCAGTGAACGACAACAGAAGAACCAGGTAGAAGCCTACGCAACTGCAGACACTTGAGTTTTTGCAAACATGCCCCAAACATACTTTTTTTTTTTCCTTAGATAGTATCTTAAGCAGGAAGTACTGGAAAAACCAGAGAGCTTCGTGTAAAAGGATGAAGCTAGACCCTTATCTCTCACCCTGTATAAAACCAGAGCCACTTAGGTCAAAGACCTCAGTGTTAAGACCTGGAAATCTGAAACTACCCAAGGGAAAATGCTACAAGATGTTCGTGTAGGGAGGGCTGTCTGAACAGGAATCAGTCTCTCAGGAAATGACGTCAACCACTGACTAGTGGAATCTCATGGCATGAAAACCTCCCGCATAGCAAAGGAAGCAATCGCGTGAATGGCCCACCTACAGAATGCAGGAGAACATCTTTGCTCGCGTCCTGTCTGATGGAGGACTCACATCTGCAATAGCCAAAGAAGTTTAGAAACCTCAACAACAAGCCATCCAACTTCCCAGTCAATAAATGGACTGTGTAATTGCAGAGAGTTTTCCAAATACAAAATACAAATGGCCGATAAACAGGAAAAACAAATGTTCAACCACCCTCGCCATCGGAGATGCAAATTAAAACTATATTGTGATTTCATCTCACCCCAATCAGAACGGCAGTCATCAAGAAAACAAATGACAGAAACGCTGACGGGGATAGGGACAAAAAGGAGTCTTTGTTGGCAGGAGTGTAAACTGCCAGCACGGAAATCAGTATGGGGGGCCCTCAAATACCTGGAAACAGCTCTGCCGTAGGAGCCAGCAGTAGCACTCCTGCGTAGCCAGGGGACACCAGAGCGGCGCAGCGCAGAGACACTTGCACATGAAGGATTTTGCATTGCCATCTCAGTTGCTAAGTCTCTGGAGCCAACCTGGGGGTCCATCAACAGCAAAATGAACGAAGTCCTTGCGGTCTGCGAGCCCAGTGGAGCTATTTCCAGCTGTAAAGGAGAATGCTGGGTGTGAATTGCAGGGAAGCAGGTGCCATGTGAAGCAAAGTCCGTCTCTGAAAGACAAATGCCATATTTTTCTTTCAGTTGTGGGTCCTAGATTTGATATAGATACATAAGCTCACACATGTACAGACGATGTGAAAGGAGACGTGAAACCATATAAGGGATCAAAGGGAACCGATGGGAGGGGGAAGGGCAGTGGGGATGTGGAGAACATGTACACATATATTTCGTGAAAATGTGCTCGCATGAAAATGGCCTCATGCAGCCAGTGTAATGAAGTAAAGGATGCAACAGAATGCTTAGGCTGGGAAGATGGCTCAGTGGTTAAGAATGCTCGGTGCAGAAGCATGAAGACATGAGTTCGGATCCCAGCACCCCACATAGCAAACTGAGTATGGTCCCACACAAGTCTATAACCCCAACACCAGAGGAAAGCGACAGAGACAGGGAGATCACTATGGTTTGCTGGCTGCCAGCCTCACTGAAAAACATAAGCTCCAGGAGACCTGGCCTCAAAGATAGAGAGTGATGGAGGTGGATGTTCAATGTTTCTGCACACACACACGCGCACACACACACACACACCACACCACATACTGCACCACACACACACCCTACAGAGAGAGAGAGAGAGAGAGAGAGAGAGAGAGAGAGAGAGAGAGAGAGAGAACTAAAAATGAATTTAATTTTACATGATGCAAAATACCCTAAGGCTTCAATTGGAGAAGTCTAAGTATGTTCAGGCTCAGAAGGCCATCCAGCGTTTTATGTAATGGTCACTGTCACACGTCAGCATCCATAGTGATGAGTTGACAGGTGGGTGTTGCTTTGCTCACAGAGGGCTCCCTTCTCCCTCGGCTAAACTGAGCTGGTAAAGTCGGTGCCTGGCTGAGCCTTCGGGAAATACACAGGCTTGTGCACACACATACTGAGAGATGCCTCATAAAAACCCAGACTACTATAAACCAGTTTGAGAACCACTGGAGTGTAGATGCCTGTGTTTAAAGAGGCCCATTCCATAAGCCGCAACATTCGTATTTTTAATGAGGCCTGACTAGCCCACTCAAGCACTCTGTGCTAAAAACAGACATAACTCAGGGCCATTGCTGGGTTTCGCCAGATGCTGTCTCTAAAAGCAAAGTTGGGGGAAGGGAAGAAAAAAAAAGCAGTTGTCGAACATGGTAATGGATGCACAGGACTACATAGCTCCCATTTTTAAACCCTGGGAAACAGAAGCGGAGATCCAGGCACCCTGAAGTTCCATGCGGAGAAGAGCAGAGCGGCTTGATGGAGCACCTTTCAGGCCTCAGGTAACCCAGGGCGTTTTAAAACCTAATCAGTTCTACACTGGTAATACAGTCCCCAAAGACAAACAAAGCATCCATTATGTGCCGGCCCTGATCACTCACACACACCGCTGGTCATTACGTGATTATTCATTATTGATGTGGAAGGGCGAGTGTATCGGCCACACCGAATGGATGTGACGTGACAATGACCCTAATACTGATTAACTGAGAGGGAAGATGATGGTCAGGTTCCAGCAACCATCTTCTCGGCACCGCTCTGCTGAAGAAAAGTAAAGCAGGAAGTAGGAAGATTCTTCCTGTGACCAACAGCATCTGCCAACTGCAAAAGATGGTGCCTCTGCCAGGGAGAACGGGCCAGTGAAGCTTGGACCAAACCCTTCTGTCTTTAAAAGGAAAAAAACCAACCGTGTGTGTGTGTGCGTGCACATGTGTGTATGTATGTGTGTATGTGTATGACTGCATAATGCATGTATGTGCATTTGAGCACATATGTGTATGGGTGTTCGTGCACATGTTTTGTGTGTGCGCACGTGTGCATGTGTGTGCACATGTGTGTATGTGTGTGCGTGCGTGTGTGGTGGGTGTATGTATGTGTGTATGTGGTGGTGTGGTATGTGTGGGTGTATATTCGTATGGTGTGTGAGTGTGCACATGTACCATGATGCGTGTGTTGAGGTCAGAGAACAACCTTGGGTGTTGGTCCCCACCATCCGGCTTGTTTGAAACAGTCTCTTGTCCACAGTGGTCCGCACAAAACTAGTGAGCTCACAGGCTTGAGTCTCCTCTCTCTGCTTCCCACCTTTCCACAAAGGAGCTGAGATGACTGGCATGTGCTTTTTTATCCAGGTCCATGTGGGTTCTGGGGACCCAAACCCAGGTCCCAATACTTCCAGAAGAAATCCTTCACCCATCGAGCCGTCTCTCCAACCCAGTGCTCCTGTCTTGACCTACAATTGTTGTGTAAAAGTGCCTCCATGCTGGTGCTATTGTGGGTTAAATTTCAAGGTATCTTTGCCCCCAGTGAGACATACAGCCAGCGATAAAGTATTTCCTAACTCAAGCTATTGAGAATTATTGAGTCTATTGCCAGCCTACAGATGGAAACACTTCTATCTTGAATGGGAGCCACACTTTCTGGAAGAATTAAGGAATAACATTATTGCATTAACAAAAGAAAGAAAGGGAGAAGAAAGTACCTAGAACAAGTCAAGGGTCATTTAAACTCAGCACAACGAAAAGCCAATGGGCCTTTCAGCAGGTGGAGAGAGAGACCATAAACAGGCACATGGATGCCTTTCTAGAATTTTCTCTGCATAGGGAGATGGCAGGGAAACAATGTGAAATTAAGAGATGCGAGCTTGCAGGGGCAAGAGAGAGCAATAACGTCATAAAAGCCTAAAAGTACGTAAAACATAATTAAGGCGGGAAGGTTCTGTCGGGCTGGTGGAGCTATTTTGAAGGAGTGATCACAGGCACGATGGCAGTTAGGGGCAGCATCTGGGAGAAGAAAACAGCATTATTAATTCTCAGATCAATAGTTTGTGAAATGCCTCTTTGCTGTCCCAAGCGTGTGACTGCTGCTCTGATAAGGAATGATTTTCCTGGAGTCAGAAGCGGCGGCGGCTGCAGGGGATGGCTCTCTAGAGGGGCAGACAGGAAGGGGGCTGAGTGAAGCAAGGGTCATTGAAGAGACAGACACACAGCTCCCCTGGGCACCTGTTCTCATTCCGTCTGGTTTTTGGCACCATATGGAAATGTCTGGAGAGGGCACTGGGATGGAGGCTGATCCCCACAGCTCCCCCCCCCAGGAAAATCTCAGCCTTTCATCTTTCCCCTCTCTCTGGTCACTTTAGGGGGCTTTGGGATCCCTAAGTTAGCGTAGAAAGCTGACGTTTGTCACAGGAAAGAAATGGAAGACAGGAGATGTGTGCAGAGGTGCAGGGAAGATTTGGGAGATAACAGGGAGAAAGGGGGTGCAGAAAGCAAGCTGAGGACTTGGGGACTGGGACCCACCTGAGTAGCGGAATCAAATTCTGCATCTGGGGGCAAGGATGCCCAGACGGATGCATACTTGGGGTGGCCCCCCTTTCCTACCTTTCATCTCTCTATTTCTGCCTCTCCCCTCGCTCCCATGCTCCCCCTCCATCCCTTTCTCCCTCTCTCTCCTATCTAGCTATCTCTCTTCCTTCCCTCCCTCCCTTCCTCCCCCTTCCTCCATCCTCCTCTCTCTCCCTCCTTCCCTCCCTTCTTCCTCCGTGTGTGTGTTTAAGTGTGTGTGTGTGTATGTGTTTGTGTGTGTGTGTGTGTGTGTGTGTTTATGTGTTTGTGTGTGGTTATGTGGTCAGCAAGCTTCAGATATCACCTTGTCTCTGCCTTGCAGGTCTGGGATTAAAACCACCTGCCACCACCACACCCAGCTTTTTATGTGGGTTCTAGGGGATCTGAACTCAGGCCTTACACTTGTACACAAGAGTTTTACTGAGCAAACTGTGTCTCCCAAGACACACACACACACTATTTTTTTTGCTTGTTTTGTTTCTTAGTTAAGGTCTCATACTGTAACCCTGGCTGGCCAGGAACTTCCTAACTAGCCCAGACCATCCTGAATAGCGACCCTCCTGAGAGCTGGAATAAGTCACCATATCCACCCACCTTCTCTATTTCTAAGGCAGTCCTCACTCAGGGTGCCCGCAGCTACCTTGCTGCTGATGGTAGAAGTCACATTCCAAAAGGAAGCTGCTTCCACAGGCATCTCAGGCTCAGGGACTCCAGCATGTGGTAAGGCTGGGTACATTTTCCTCCTTAGTCTTCTGCTTCCGAAAGCACTCTCCCTACACTGCACCAGGATGTGCATATATCAGGGCTGGCTGTGGCTGCTCTAATGGAGACCAACCCTCAGAACACTGCACCCACATGGATGCCTGCATGAGGGACATGGAGGCTGACTTCTTCTCCAGGTCCCTCAGAAGGAGTGGCTGGAATTGGAGAGTCTCCAGAAGGTGGGAAGATGAGACAAAGAGAAGGTGCTGGAAGGATTTTGGTTCTGCTTGCAAACACAGTGCTGTATCCAAGTCTGTCTCCACACCTAAGAGAGGCTTCGTTCCCAAGCTGCTCTTCATTCCCCAGGGAAAGTGAGAGCCTGGTCAGACACCGGAGACCCTCAGAGAGGAATGACATTTTGTGTCATCCAAGAGCTGGGTATCAATATGCATCCCATTCTAGCCAGGTGGCCCCCAGTGAACAGGGGCCACTAACTGGACACCTAAGTCTACAGAATGGAGGATCAGGAGACCCAGCCTCCCTTTTCCCACACACTCAGACACCAGGAGAAGAAGCTAGAGGGAGGAGCTAGCTATAGCAGACATTACCTTTGTTCCAGAGAGGCCAACCAGATGCTGCCTACAAGGACCAAAAGAGGGCTGAGCTGGGCTAGATTTTAGTCAGACAGAACTAAAGGGATTTTTCCCCTTCTCCTAGCACACACAAGGGGCCCAGAAGAAAGACACCGAGTAAAACAGAGATGTTTCTCTGAACATGTTGGGGTGTGTGGGTAGTCCTACAGCAGACACCCACCTGTGACAATGTGAGGACAGGGAGACCAGGAGATAAACTGAGTGTGGTCCTCCCTGGCTTTTCTTACTCACTGGGACACTGTCCTAACTTGGTTTCTGTTGCCGTGATCACACATTGACTGAAAGCAACTTGGGGAGGAAAGGGTTTATTTCACGTTCCAACGTACAGTCCATCCAAAGGAAAAGTCAGGGTAGGAGCTCAAGGCCAAGACCCGAGGCAGGAACTGAGGCAGAAGCCGTGGAGGACTCCTGCTTAGGGGCTTGTGCTCCAGGCTCGCCTTTCAGGATCAGTCTGCCCAGGAGTGGTACCACCAACGATGGTGGAACGCTCCCATATTAATCCCGCATCCCCAAAATGCCTCAAACACTAGCCTACAATCTGATGGAGACAATTTTCTCAAATGAGATTTTTCTTTCTAAATGACTCTAGTTTGTCTCAACCTGACAAAAAACTAAGCAACACACACACAGTTCCCTGAAACAAGGCTTTATGTACTTTGTAGATCTGAAGAGATGATTAATTCAGTAGTGCATCTGAAATGCAAACACAAGGACCTAAGTTCAATGTCCAGAACAGACGCAAAAAAAAAAAAATCAAAACATAGTGATGCATGTCTGTGATCCCAGCACAGAAATAGGCAGATTCTTGGGGCTCGCTGGAGAGCAACCTACACACACACACACACACACACACACACACACACACACACACACACACACACACACACACTTCCTTCTTTTTGCTTTCCGAAAGAGGTAGAAACAGTCATTTGCCAGAATAGAAAGTGCAATGTTTGGAAGACAATTTTTCTTCTGGAGCTGATACGAGAGTTCAAGTCACCAGGTCTTCTACTAATGGTTAAGAAAGTAGAACCGTGACCCAACAGTGACATTTGCAAGTGTGGCCTTTGAGAGGGTGATTACATTAGATAAGGTCATTTGGGAAGGAGGCTTCAAGATTGCATCTTCTTGGCTTTCTAGGCACCATCACCGAGAGATATACATACTCCACCCACAAAGTGACAGGCCAACCACAGCCCTTGACAGAGCCTGTGCCATATTGTTTGGACTTCTGGTCAACCTAACCATAGCCTAAATAGAGTTATTTTCTCTGTGACTCTATAGTATACCCTGTCTCTTGTATTTAGTTACAGTAATGGGGCACTGACTCCTACAGCACACTGGGGCAAGTGGGGGATACATGTATAGCCCAACTTACTCCTTTTCTAGTTAGGGTCCTTAAGAGTGACCTATTTTCACCAAATTTGGTGACTCTGACCTAAAACTTAATCCAGCATGCTACTTGGACATTCTTTGCCGTTCTTTTCTGTACGTAGGGTCTTTCTGTTAGCTGTTGAGGGTTTTAGTTTTGGTTTGTTATTGTTATTGTTCTTTTTTTATTTGTTTGTTTTACTGAAATCAGTGATATATCCTGACTTTTCTCCCCTAGATCTCTATATTCATTCATTTTTCATTATTATGGCAAAATGCCTGACCAACACAGCTTAACAGAGGAAGGGTTATGTTGAGCCGCAGTTTTAAGGGTGCAGCCTGGATGTGAGGTGACTGTCACATGGCATCTGGAAGCAGAGAGAAATAAATGCTGTGCCTAACTCACTCTCCTCTTTATTCATCCGAGGACCTCAGCCTACGTCAGGGTGTGTCTTCCTGTGTTGATGAACTGAATCTAGAAAATTCCTCTCAGACTTGACCCAAGATTTGTATCCATAGAGAGTCTAAATCCCATTGGTTGACAATGAAGATTTAACCATCACAGTGTTTGAGACAATTACTATTTTTGTCCTTTTTTATATTTTCATATGGTTGTGTGGGCACATGTGCATGTAAATGCACCTTCATATGTGTGCATATGTGTGTGGAAGTCAGAAGTCAACATCAGTGGTCTTCCTCCATCACTAAACATATATATATTGAAGAAGACTCTTTCAGTGACCCTGGAGCTCATTGGTTGGACTAGACTGGCAGGCCAGTGAGCCCCAGGGGTCCTCCCTCATTTCCCATCACTGGGGCTGTAGACATTCAGTGGCACACTTGGCTATTACATGGGCACTGGGGGCTCAAACCCAGGTCCTCATGACTGAGCAGCAGGCACTTCACCCACTGAGCCAGCTCCTCAGCCCCTGTTTCATCCTGTCTATCATCCTCCTGGGTGTCTATCACCCTTTCTGGGATCCCATGTCTTCTACTTTTGCCACATCTCTTTTTTATTTTATGCTAGTTCACGCTCTGGAAACTTGTATACCGAGGACCGTGGGAAGCAAATTGCTAACACCCCTCGCATATCTAAGAACGCATGTGTTTGCTTTGCTCTTGCCCTTGATTGATTATCCCACTGAATATAGAACTCCAAGTTTGAAGTCAATTTCCCTGACAAGGCGGGATGAACTGTCTGTGTATCTAGAGAAGCTCTGAGAACTCAGAACCAGTTAGATGCGCCAACTGTATTCATGGTTTTCATATAAGATTGTAGAATCTTCTAATCTGCCCCTCGGTGCTCACTCCTGCCCAAAATGTCCTGTGCTATATACACAAGTAAAGACCTTCATGTGTCTGTGTATGTGCATGTATGTGCAGAGATATCTACATGTGTGTGCGTGTGTGTGTGCGTGTGTGTGTGTGCGTGTGTGTGTGCGCGCGTGTGTGCGTGTGTGTGTGTGCGTGCGTGTGTGTGTGTGTGTGCGCGCGCGTGTGTGTGTGATTGCCTGTGGAGGCCAGAGAACAACACTAGAGTTCTTCCTTATTTTCTTTTAAAATTACACTTATTTATTTATTTGTGTATGTGTTTGTGTGTGTGAGTGTGTATGTGTGCGTGTGTGCATGTGTGCGTGTACGTGTGTGTGTGTGTGTGTGTGTGTGTGTACTCATCACATTGTAAGTATAAAGTCAGAGAGCAATTTGCCAGAGTCATTTCTCTCCTTCCACCATGTGGGTCCCAGGGATCAAACTCAATTGTCACTCCTGGTAATGGGTGCCTGTACCCTGTCAGCTGTCTCAGACATCCTCCCCCGTATGTTTTGAGACAGCACCACGAGTGCCATGCTCCTGCCATGCTCGCTGTTGTGATGATAAAGGACCAAACCTTTGAAACAGTAAGCAAGCCCCCAATTAAATGCTTTCTAAGAGTGCCCTGGTCATAGTGTCTCTCCACAGCAGCAGAACACTAACCAAGACAATAGTCAAGGATGATTTTGACCTCCTGATTCCCCGCATCCACCCCCCCACACACACCCAGTGCTGGCATTTCAGGCTACCCTCCTGCCGGGTTTATGAGGTGCGGGCTTGGAACCCAAGTCTTTGAAGTGTTTGGCGAATGCTTTGCTATTGTGCCAAGTTTTACTCTGAGTTAAAACCTTGAGGGAGGGAGTGGACTCATGAACCTTAGGAAGCAAACACACCTCACAAGCCCCAGAGAAGATAAATCTTACAAGATTCATAAGGCGAAGCAGCAGTGGGCACCGGGGAGAGGAGGCATCAGCCTGTGGAGCTGTACGCAAGCGCTACAGGGAGCAGCTGCAAGGGTGCAGCTCCCAAGGTTGTCACTCTGGCCAAAGCTGATGCAGCAGCATTTAAGTTAGTATGCTCCTGTCACTAACCCCTCATCCACACCGCTGTATGGAACCCCAGTGAAGTTCACTGGGTCCCCAAGCTGAATGCTAGTGGGGTCACCTCTTTGGCCTATTGTTGATACCATTTGTTCATTTCTCCCCAGAAAATGTGCACATGTCTACCAACTAGCTACAGTCTCGCCCCATGCCTGAAGCTTTCAAGCTGCTGACTTCAGCCCCTGTTTGTGAACGTCCGAGTGACCAATATGATGTTTATCTTGCCTATTCTAATGTCTTCAGGCTGGCTGGGCCAGCTCGGGGCAGACACAGGCGTCAGCACGCTGTCTTCTCTGCAGGGAAGTGACCCACAGTCTGGCATGTAGGGCTCTGTCCTTGCATAGACTAGTCCAAACCAGGTAACAGAAATGGAGACTCAGCATTCTGAGACTTTATAGCATGCTTGACATTGTCATAGTAGCCAGGCATGATCGGTCAGCTTGTATCTTGAATGTCTTCTTTAAAATTCCATTTTCTAGTAATTAATTTTTATTGTACTTTACAAAACAATCAATCCATAACAGATTAGACTTTTTAATGTTTGCTTTTGCTTTTTTTTTAGGGGGGGGGTTAGGTCTTGCTATATAGCCCAGGCTAGCCTCAAGCTGGTAGTCCTCCTGCCTCAGCCTCTTGAGTACAGAAATAGCAGGTGTATACCATCACATCTTAGACATTAATTTTAAAGGGGTGCGGGTGTCTTAGACTGCAGAAAGTCCGGAAGCATGGCTGTTATGAGATTCTGTCATTTGGGCCTGAGGTAGCTGTGGCAAGGTTGAAATCAGAGCACTGTGGTGACTGACATGAGTGTATTGCGAGACCAAGCCCACGTCGTTCTCTCCAGGGAGCTTCGAAGCTCATGTCCCCCTGTCCCTCACGGAGGACACACCGCCGCTAACAGTTGCTGGGGGGAGGTCTATTTCTCCAGCCCTGCGTTAGCTCCTCCATGCATAAGGCTGTAGGTTCAGCCCCCAGTCCATCTCCCTCCAAATGCAGAGCCTCTGTCTTTTCAAATGTGCATTGTGGGCTCCCGTGTGTGAACAGTGCTGTGCACATGTGTGCACGTGTAAGCAGAAGCCAGAGGTTGACCCAGATGTTTTCTTCCATCATTCCCTTCTTTACTGCAGCAGGGCCACCTGCTGCCCTCAGAGCTTGCAGACTCATCTAGTCTAACTGGTCAACTTGCCTTGGGAATCCCGCCTCTCCTTCCCTCAGGCTGAGATTACAGTCTGGTCCACCATGCCTGCTCACAACGTACACGGGTGCTGGGGAGAGCCCTTCATTGCCCGAGCCACCTCTCCAGCCCTGCCCCACCTGGTATGTATGAACCCAACTCTTCCATCTTGTGAACGTGCAGCCCAACAACTAACTACAGATCTTCCTCAGAAATACTTGCTCTCTACTTAGGCTCCACAGAATCTCTAAGTGGGTTGGTATGCAAATTGCTTCAGGATAGTCGAACGTTTCCCAGTGGCAGAATCAAAGAATGGTTCCTAGATTCAGGTGAAGATCAACTAAAATTAAGTGAAATTTAAAATGCAGTGCCTATTGATAGCAGCCACTTGGCCAGCACGCAGCGGCAAGAAGTGGCTAGATACAGGCATACCAGACCGTGAGGGTCTGTGTCTCCATGAGGGTTTTATATCACATAGTACAAACATTTGCCAAAACTCATTTCATCGCATAGTCAAAATCTGCTTTTAACTTTTAGAGGACGGAGAGATGGCTCATTGGTTAAGAGCTATAGCTATTCTTGCAAAAGACCCAAGTTCTGTTCCTAACCCCCACAACAGGTGACTCACAACCTCCTGAGGCTCCAGTTGCAGGGGATCATATATTCTCTACTGGCCTCTTCAGGCACTCACACGCACACGCGTATACACCCCCCCCACCCCCACACACACTTATAGCGACATATACACATAATTTTAAAATAATGTATTTAAATGTATATAGCATGTATAAATAAAGTATATTTTAAAATAATATAAATGTATTTTAAAACCATATATAAATAATTATGTGTATGCACACACACACACTCACATATAAAGATCCACATGTAAATTGTAAGCTTTAAAAATTCTCTGAGTAGAGCTGGGTGGCACTTCAGTAGGCTAAATGCTTACCTTATAGCATGAAGATTTAAGCTCCATTCCCAGAACCCATGTTTTTAAATTAAAGTGAGTGTGGCAGCGTAGGCTTGTTACCTCATCACTGGAGAGGCAGAGGCAGGTGGCTCCCTGGGACTCACTGGCCAACTAGCCTAGTTGAACTGGTGAATTCCAAGTTAATGACAGACACTGTCTCAAAAAAAAAAGTGCACAATACTTAGTAACCAGTACCCAAGTGACCTCCACACACATGCACACACACGTGCAAGAATACACACAATAAAACATATACACACACATAAAAATTAACTTCATTTTAAAAAATAATAGTAAAAAGAGGCCTAAGGCCATAGCTTCCTTGATGTATGTGATGCTCTGAGTCCAGTCCCCAATATGAGGACAAACCCAGCTCTCTCACCAGTGACATACAGGATGGACTACTTAAAGGGTACCGTACCAGTGTCTGCTACCTGTTATGAAATATCCAAAATGAAGATGGATGGATGGAGAGATTATGATGCACCAAATGTCAATTATAGAATCAGGTGGTAGAAAAATCATGGTGAGCATTCTATCATTCCTCTACTCTCTGAAAGTTTGACATCTTTAAGAAGATTTGAGTTGGGAGAAGCCAGGTCTTAGTGGGCTACACCTGCATCCAGACCCATCCATAAATGTCAGAAACTGAAGACTGAGCGAGAGGGAAGGACCAAAGGGAGCCTAGGCTTGCTTCCAGTCCTGGGAAGTTCACGACCAGGTGTTGAGGAATGACTCAGAGCCACTCAGACATATGGGACAGAGGAAAGGTAACCGAGCCACGTGAGAGAAGGCAGATTACTAGAAACAGGTTAATTAAGTTATAGGGGCTAGTTGGGGGGGAGCCTAAGCTAAGTCCCAGCTTTCATAATTACTAATAAGTCTTCATGCTATTATTTGTGGGCTGGCGATCTTGACAAGAAAGTACTATTATAACAGGAGCCTAAGGATGAAACTCACCACTAGAGCCCCTGCTAGAAACCCCCAATGAGGGGCTGGGTGTGACTCAGAGGTAGAGCCCCTGCCTAGGATCCCCCAGTGAGGAGCTGGGGATGTAGCTTAGTGGTAGAGCCCCTGCCTAGGATCCCCCAGTGAGGGGTTGGGGTGTGGCTCAGTGGTAGAGCCCCTGCCTAGAATCTCCCAGTGAGGGGCTGGGGTGTGGCTCAGTGGTAGAGCCCCTGCCTAGAATCTCCCAGTGAGGGGCTGGGGTGGGGCTTAGCAGCAGAGTGTCTGCTCATTATACAGGAGACCCTGAATTAAGTCTCTATCAATTTAAAAATAAAAAGGAACACTGCTCCTGAATGGGCAAACTAGTCTCAGCTGGGGCTGTGGGGGCTGCTACCAGGTGCGACCATGCCTGGAAGGGGACCAGCGCATGGAAGAGACATAGAAGTCTCATGTTTTGATGGAACACAATGTGGGTGTGAACTACACGTTTTGTTCAGTTGGTGAGAAGTTGCCACCCTGGTGCGTGTGCCCTGTGCACATCTGCATGTCTTGAAGCGTGGTCCTTTCTCACCTTGCTCAGGGCTCAGGGGAAGCTCTCCTTCACAGATTCAAAGGTTTCTAGAGGATTCAGCAGGTAAGAGCTCTTGCTGAGTTCACATCCCAAGCACCCCCCACGGGAAGCCGGCTTTGGCCAGGTCTGCAAGCCTGGTGCTGTGGAGGTGGAAACTGGTATCACTGAGTTTGCTGTCCACCAGCCCAGCTCCTGGCTCAGTGAGAGAAAGAAGGCAGAGAGTGATTCATAAAGCCAAACACAGACAGCTTCTAAAAACCAGCGCAAACATACCCCACGCCCACCCCACACTTTAAAAAGTAATCGTGATTAACTTTTCTAAAAGTTTGCTCCCAAGGCAGGCCTATTTCTCCGAGCCCGATGTTGGAAGCGTGTGTCAGCTATTTTTTTTTTTTTAGGGGCATTGTCTTTCTGGTTCCTGGTTCCATTTCTGACCAAACTTCAGTCTCCCGTGGTAGCAGCAACTGCCATCCTTCACATTACCCCTCCCAGTGAAGAAATCCAAGACTCCCCATTCCAAACTACCCTAGAAAACCTTAAAAAGGGGGCTCCCCACCCCAACCCCACACTGGAATCCGTGGTTGACAGCTCAGGCTGGCTCAGTTTCACCCCATCTAAAGTAGGTGGCCTGGCCACTTTGGACTCAACACTCATTCACCCTGACCCAGGGCCAGCACCTGAGGCCCATTCATCCCTTACCTCATTACAGCCAGGTCTCCCAAGCCTTAGGCTCAAACTCAGCCCCTCCCCCTTTCTTATCTCCTTTTCTAACCTTCTGCATTTTTTTTCAAGTCTCATTTCCTGTCGGGTTTTGCATTTTTCTTCCCCGCCCCTACCAGCCTATGACACACTTTCTCTCTGTCTCCTATCTCTTCTCTCTCTGTGTCTCTGTCTCTCTCTCTCTCTCTTCCCTGTGCCCTCTCTTTGAGTCCTCTCATCTCGGGAACCCTGGCCCCTGGCATCCCTATGGGTCTCTAAGGCCCAGGGAAGGTGGCCGCCTCAGACGGGTGCACGCTGGAAGCCGGAGCCCAGCGCTGGAGGAAACTGGAGGTCTGCGTGGAGGAAGTACCCGGAGTCTGAGAAGCATGAGCGCCCCAGGTATGTGCATCAGGGCTGGGGACAAGAGGAGGACACCAAGAGGGGATACTTTGGGGACACCAGCTGTGCTCTAGAGGCAGTAGGGCAGGTAGGCGGTCTCCTGGGGTGGTAAGGGTTCCATTCTTTAGTTCCTTCCCTATCTTTCTCTCTCCTCCCCTAGCCCTCCCTAAGGGTTTTGGGAATGAACGTAGCCCTACCCCCCTACCCCACCACCACCCCCACCCTGCTTCCAGTGTTAT
>NW_004949125.1:731345-742837 GCF_000317375.1 Microtus ochrogaster | reverse complement strand
CCCCCACCCAATGCACCTGCCGCAGAGGCTGGAGCAGAACTTGGCTGGCACCTGAATGGCTGGATGTTTGCAGCGCACAAGAGAGCCTAACTCAGGGGCTCTTGAGAAGGTGGTCCTCCTGGCTTTCCAAAGAGAGGTGCCAAGGCGTGGATATTTGGGGACCAATGACCTAATGCTTAAAGTCACCTCTCTATGCTCGATGGTGAGTTTGAAGAGATTTGTCCTGTAGAGGTTCTGTATTCAAGAGAGAGTGACACATTGCGAGGCTATATTTATGCCTTGGAGGATGGCTAAGGACTATTGCCTAAGGCTGCACTTCCTGTCACTGTCATAGCAAGGGGCGGCCAGCTCAGCATCGATCTCCATATAACCAGTCACTTGGATTTGTAGTTTGAAAAAAAAATTCTTTTGACATTTATGACTTTTTTGGAAGGTACGACCTACTAGAAAGTGGGGGCAGGGGTCCTTCACACAACATTTATTCAGTACCTTCTCATGGGTCCGTGTGCTGGAAATCTCAGGCAGTAAATCAGTGAGCGTATGGACAGGAATTTAACCCCAGGGCTTCTTCACGCTGGTGCTTCCCGGGATCCCAGCTGTCTTCAGCCCCACAGCATACTGAAGCAGAAATAGATCCCCTGGGCCTGCGATGAGCGCATCCAGGGTAAAGCCAGCAGCGCTCTGCCTTGCGACATCACAGGGAAATGGCCTGCACCTGTACAGATTCTAATAGCGACCTATCAGAAAGGCAGGCTGGTAAGTCACCACCCCCGCAGCTTCGAGCCTGCACAAGAACGATCCTCCTGTGACCGAAAAGGAAAATCGTTAGAGCAAAGACCTGTAGGCAAATGACAAGGTTGCCAGGAGCTCTGGATGCTGAGGGTGGAGAACTGGGAGTTCTGGGCTAGCCTGGGCTATTCAGAGAAAGCCTAGAGAGACCAAACTCTCGCATGAGGATGCCAATGCTTTTGTCTGAGTCAACCAGGGAATACTTCCTGGGTGGCTCTGTGCTTGACACACGGGGGCCACAGAAGGAAGGTGAACCGTGAGGCTGCTTGCCCTGAGGTGCCTGTCTTGCAGGCAGTATGCGCTGATGACAAAGAACTTAAGGAAGAGTATGGGAGACATTGCAGGGGTCAGTCAGGATCCCAGGCTGAGGCAGGCTGGTGACGCTCAGACATCATCTCCACTTTGCTATGCAGATTTGCAGCATCTCTCCTATTAGGGATTGTTTTCATGGAGCTCTGGGTCTGCATTTTGAGGACAGGTGGGATGAGGGTCCATCGCTGACTTATGCCCCAGCCCCTCACTGGAGGATTCTAGGCAGGTGCTCTACCACTGAGCCACACACCCCCATGGACTCTAGGCAGGGGCTCTACCACTGAGCCACACCCCAGCCCCTCACTGGGGGATTCTAGGCAGGTGCTCTACCACTGAGCCACACCCCAGCCCCTCACTGGGGGATTCTAGGCAGGGGCTCTACCACTGAGCCACACACCCCCATGGACTCTAGGCAGGGGCTCTACCACTGAGCCACACCCCAGCCCCTCACTGGGGGATTCTAGGCAGGGGCTCTACCCTTGAGCTTATCCTCAACCAGACTTTAATTTTCCACTCTCTACCTCTTGTCTCTCTGCACATGTGCGTATGTGTGTGCGTGTGTGTGTGCATGTGTGTGTGTGTGTCTATGTGTGTCTGACAAGGTCTCACCTATCCAGGCCAGCTCTTTGAATTCTTTGAATTCATTTTGTAGCCTAGGCTGGCTTTCATCCTGCCATTGTCCTGCCTCAGCCTCTAGAGTATCTGGGAGGATGGAATAGGTTTTCGCTACCAGGCCCATCTTCCTCAGTATATTAAAATCAAAACAAAACAAAAAACCTAATCTGTCTTCTCTCTGCTTTGAAGGTCATAAAGATGGGGCATTGTTATGTCTTATAAGGGCCAGTTTCCCAGGCAGCCCCCCCCCCTGCTCAGACCATAGCTTGGCTTGCTGTTCTGCAAAGTTAGACCTGTGATATTTGAATTAAAATACATACATAGGATCAAGAGGAGAGGGCAGTTGGGCCAGTGTTCCCTCTTCAGGGTCTAGGGTCTGGATTGGTTGAAAGGTCATGGGACCAGCCTGTTGAGCCCTGTGATGTCACTCTCTAGTAAACCCAGGGTACCAACCTTGCTGACTTCAGCATCCTCCATGCAGTTCTCAGTCTGTTTGGTGGTGACCCCTTTGGGGTCAAACGACCCTTTCCCAGGGATCACCTAAGACCTTTGAAACAGACATTTACCTTATGATTCACAACAGTAACGAAATTATGGTTAGGAAATAGCAATGAAAACAATTTTATGGTTGGGGGGTCACCACAACAGACACTGTATTAAAAGGTCGCAACATTGGGAAAGTTGAGAACAACTGCTCTGTGATATTAGGGACAATTATGGAAGATGTCCTGGGGCTGGAGAAATGGCTCGATGGTCAAGAGCAAGTACTGCTCTTGCAGAGGACCTGTGTTCATTGTCTAGCAGTCACATCCCAGCTTACAGCTCCAAGAGATACAACACCCTCTTCTGGCCTCCATGGGCACTGCACTTACCTGTGAATAGCCACACACAGACATACAAATGTCTGTATTTGAAATAAATCATTTTTTAAAAATTAAAAGGGAAGATGGGCCTGCCACTCACTGCCTTTGCTATGAATAACCAAGCCCCAGGCACCATCCAAGGTTAAAGTTGGAGGTCAGATTTAGAGGCTCAGTGTCACTGACTGCTCCCACTGTAGCCCAGCTGGGTAGGTTATCTCGCCCAGGCTGTGTCAGCCTCAGTTTCCCTATTTACAGTCCCAGTCATATAGGGCACTTGTGAGCATTAAAAGAAATCAGAGAGTCATGCCCAGGAAATCTACTCTGGGAATAAACTGCTCTCACTTGTGTGGCTGCATGGCTCAAGCCAGCTGGAAAATGCTAGGATTGATTGAAATCTGGGAATGAAAAGAAAGGAAAAAAAAAAACAGCTTTCAAAGGAGCCTCTCAAAAAATGCTTTCTGTTGAAGAAAAATGACAGGATTTTGCTTGGATTTTTTTGCAATGCTAGAGACAGAAGCCAGGGAATCACTCAAGTTAGACAAGAGCTCTATCACTAAGCCATGTTTCCAGCCCCTCACTGGGGGATTCTAGGCAGGGGCTCTACCACTGAGCCACACCCCAGCCCCTCACTGGGGGATTCTAGGCAGGGGCTCTACCACTGAGCCACACCCCAGCCCCTCACTGGGGGATTCTAGGCAGGTGCTCTACCACTGAGCCACACCCCAGCCCCTCACTGGGGAATTCTAGGCAGGGGCTCTACCACTGAGCCACACCCCAGCCCCTCACTGGGGGCCCTTTCTCAGGTTCTCTACCACAGGGAACACATCGTTAATCCCACAGAAAAATTACAAGGAACAGATTCCCAGGTGCCATCCTCTTCATCCAGCTGGGCCACGTAGGAAGAGCACAGATCTTATAAACTGCCAATGCAGAGAACAGCCCCTACAGAGCCCCATACTCCCCTCTAGGGACCCTACTCTCTGGCCCAGTGGTTTTAATGGGTCACTGTTTTCAGAAAGGTAACCTTTCGGACAGTGATTTGCTCAAGGGCTCATAGTTTATAACAGTCCCTCTCAGGTTTGCGTAATGGGTGGCCGAGGCCCAGTGCCAGGAGTAATAAAAGCTCACCACCAGGTCCTGCTGCCTGGCAATAGCTCGCCCTTCCCGCCTTTGGCTCCTCCTCCTATCACCACTACAGCTGCTACACTGCAATGGTCCACACCCATTCCTGACTGGATGATGCTCCCAGCAGAATGAGCAAGAGAAGGGTATGAGAACTTCATTTTGACCCTACCCCCACTTTTACGTTAGAATAGCATCCTCCTTCCTGCCTCTCTCACTGCCGAGTATGCAGAGAGCAGAGTGAAGAACCCATGCTCTCCCTGCACCCTCACACCTAGAGGGAATGAAGCTAGCACCTGCTGGAACTCTTGCTTTCTCTGGCCACTGCCACCCGTAGGAGTGACCTCACTGTTAGGAAGCAAGATGCTTTACGAGAAGATCTAGGGACTTGGAGCCAGATGGAGAGCCTACTGTCCCAGCTTCGCTCCCTATGAGCTGTGGGACCTCAGCAAAGTGTCACGTATAAAACACCATCCTCGGAACTGCAGAGATACTTCATGATTGAAGGCTTGTTGCTCTTGCAGAGGGCCTGGGTTGAGTTCCCGGAACCCTCACGGAGGGTCGTAACTATCTCTAACTCCAGTTCCACCATACCTGGTATTCTCTCTGGCCTCTGTGGGTACTGGGTGCACACATGTTGCCTATGCATACATGAAAGTAAAACTCTTATAAAATAAAAATAAGTAAGCCTTGATGCAAAAGAATACCCTCCAAACCTAGGGAAATGGCTCGATAAAGCATTTGCTTTGCAAGCTTGAGGTCCAGAGTTCTATCCCCAACACTTACATAAAAATTCAGGACATGTTGGCATGTAGTTTTACTCTCAGAGCTGGGGGTGCAGAGACAGGCGGATCCCTGAGCTTGCAGGCCAGCCATGGCTGAACTGATAAACTGTAGGTCATTGAGAGGCCCTGAGCAGAGGTGGGCAATGATGTAAATGGTATAATTCCTTATGATAATGGTCAAGATTATCTTTCTGGCTTCCTAGTGAATTTGAAAAGTAAAAACAAAAGCACACACACACACACACACACACACACACACACTGTTCCCTAAATGGACTTGGAGTGCAGGTCTGTCGTCCCAGCTACTCAGAAGGCTGAGTCTGGAAGATGGCAAGATCAAGTCCAACAAGGGCTACAGTGAGTTCAAACAATCTGGGAGACTCAGTGAGACCCTGTCTGTCTAAAATTCATCTTAAAAAAGTAAAGGTATCATCCCTAAATTAACACAGATAATGGTTGCACGTGAAGCCAGTGTGTCACAGAGCTCCGGGGCACTTGTTTCACATTTTCTTTTTGCCTTACTTATTATGAGGGTGTGAGGCAGAACAACTTTAAAAGTGCACAGCCGTAGGGCAGGCGGAGAGTCTTTCCCTGATATATATAAAGAGCACCTGTGAATCAATAGACATTGGAACCTGATAATTTTATTCTGAATGGTACAAATAAAAATTCTTTTAGGATATGTGAGCTAGTTGGTCCCTTTCAAAGTGACTCAGCTCTAGGCCACAGACAGGATGGCTGTGTGGGTGGCACAGGGTAGACCTGGGTGGAACTTCACCTACTCCAGAGGAAGAGAGTTCAACCCTGTGGGGGAAGCGACAAAGGAGACAAACAAACAGAGAACAAGCAGAGCAATCAACACCGGTTACCATGAACCCTCGTGAAATGATACCGAGGGAGAACAGTGGACTAGAAACACTCGGAACCGTTTGATGGGGAAAAGGGAGGCGGGGAAGATACCTGGCCGTAATGCCGGGACACTGAGCAGGATGGAAAGTTTATCCTGGGTTGTATAACAAATTGGGGAAGAGGGTCAAGGAGAGGGTAGCTCAGTGGGTAGAGAGCTTGCTGCACAGATGTGAGGTCCTGGGTCCAGATCCCTAGGACTCAGGCGAACACTGAGTGCTGTGGCAGGCTTTCTTAGCCTGCCAGCTCTGGGTAGGGGAATCTGAGATAGCAGGAGTTATCCGGTCTAGACTATCAGTGTTCAGTGAGAGACTGTCTCAAAATATCAGATGGAGAACAGCTGAGTAAGACCCCCCAAAGTCAATGTCTGATCACCACAGTCATGCATATGGGTGAGTGTGCATGCACACTCATGTGTGCACACACAGATTAGGAAAGAAAGAGAAAGGGGAGGGGAGTAGAGGAAAGAGGAGGAGAAGGCTTGGTGAAACCCAATCAGGACAAATGGGAAAGGGGTCAGGCAGCTTCACTGTTGACATTATATATCAGTGTGTAACTGAATAAACTTCACAGCTCAAGAATTCTGCTTGTGAGCCACTACCTCACAGATGTGCTTGCACAAGCATGCAAAGATCTGTACACCCAGACATACATGCAGTTGCAGTTTATGACAGGGTAGGACCAAACGCACAATGGATGCTATTGAGGGCATTGATGAGAACCTTATTTGATCAGTGGGTAGAAGACAACACTAAAATATTTGTGGGATGCTACTTATGGCAGGACCTCTGGGGTTGTGTAGGAAGTTTGAGGATTGAAAACATTTATCTCGGATCCTTTTCTTATACCCAAAATGTATGTGTGTTTGTATATATGTGTGTATACATGTGTTTCTGTGTATACATGTGTATATGGGCACATGTACCTGCATGTGTATAGGCATGTGTACCTGAATATTCATGTGTATGCATGCACTATACATACATACATGTGTACATGTATTATAGTGCATGCATAAATTTGTGCACATGTATATGCATGTGCATGTGTATGTGTGTGCATACATGTACATTGTGTGTGCATATAGAGATCAGAGGTCAGCCTCAGAGACCTCCAGTCTGTTTTGGGGACAAGGTCTCAGCAGCCTGCGGCTCATTGATTAGGTTGGCCTGGCTGGTCCGTGAAACCCAGGAATCCTGGTGTCTCCACCCAGTGCAGGAGTTACAAACAGGCACCCGCATGACCACCTTTCATGTCTGTGCTGGGGATTGAACTCAGGTCCTCACACTTGCATAGCAAGCTTTGCTGAGAAAGCCCATGTCCCTGCCCCGAGTCCTTGTCTGAAACTTTTTTAAAGCCATGAGTTGGGTTCTAGCTTTCGGGGATTCCAACTCACCAAGACAGAACAGCATTTCCTTCAGTGCTGAGTATCCATTCCAGCTTTGTCCCGCCATGTCAACAGCATGGGAACCCCCGGCCTGTGGTCTCTGTTGGGATGCAAAACTAGGGCTCACCAGTGGGGGAAAACCTTCATTTTACTTCAGTAGTTATTGTTATTATTATTATTATTATTATTATTATTATTTATTATTATTATTTTAGTTAGAGTTTCTATTGCTGTGAAGAGACACCATGACCATGGCAACTTTCGCAAAAAAAAAAAAAAAACAACAACATTTAATTGGGGTGACTCACAGTTTCAGAGGTTCCGTCCATTATGGAGGCAGGTGTGATATGGTGCCAGAGCTGAGAACCCTACATCTCTTAGGAAGTCAACTGACTGTCACACTGAGGGAAGCTTCAGGAAAGAGACGAAGAGACCTCAAAGCTCGCTCCCACAATGACACACTTCCTCCAACAAGGCCAAACCTCCTAATAGTGCCACTATCTTTGGGGATCATTTTTTCAAACCACCCCTATACTATTGTTGTTGTTGTTGTTGTTAACATGTTTGGGTATTTTGCTTGCATGTATGTCTATGTACCACCTGTGTGCCTGGTGCCCACAGAGGCCAGAAGAGGACATAGAATCTCCTGGAACTGAAGTTGCAGATGGTTGTGAGCCCCCACATGGGTGCTAGGAATTGGTTCTAGATCAGAGCCTTTAATCACAAAGCCATCTCTCTATCTGCCATTTCTTTATTTATTTTGAGACAAGGTCTCACTATATATATATTCTGGCTAGCCTAGAACTTGCTATGGAGACCATGCCGGTCCCCAAAGTCACAGAGATCCTCCTGCCTCTGCCTTCTGCTAGGTTTAAAGACATGTGCCGCCACACCAGGCCTGGCATCGCTCCTTTTCTGATTATTTTTGTACATATGTGTATATGCACATGGATGTGCAAGTGTGCACAGATGCATGAAATCAGAAGAGGATTTCAGGTGTCCTGCTCCATCATCCATCCAGAACCTTCTTCTCGTGAGAGAAGCAAACCTGCAACCAGGCCAACAGGCAGCAAGCCCCAGCAATCCACCTGTCTCCACCCCACCCCACACAGTACTGGAATCACAGACGAGCATATGACCACACCCAACGATTATGTGGGCACTGTAGATTTGAACTCAGAGCCTTAGCATTGCTCAGCAGACAGTCTCCCTGAGTCTCCTAGGCTCAGGCTTTGATTTCATTATGATAGCACACACACTGTCCCATCCAGTCTTACACACACAGCTCGATGAGCTTGGTTTTGTTTCCTTAGACTGGGCTACACAAGGCAATTTTCATACCCAAAAAAAGTGTCTTTTGAGCACATCCCTTCCCCTCCCCTCCCCTCCGCTCCCCTCCCCCACCTCGTTTCCCTAGGTGGTTTCACTTCTATTTTCATGTCCTCTGCACATAGAGATTTTGGGCAGCTGTAGAAAATCTAGGACAAGAGAGATTTCGAGCATACACGTGGAGCCAATCTTAGGCATGGGCCATCCATAGACACCCAGGGTGCCTTTCACAAGACCTCCTGACAGCCAGTCCCAATGCGAGCTCTCCCCTGCATTGTTCCATAAGCCTTGCTTCGCCTGCCCCGGCCTTCCCACCAATGCAGTCACACAGGATAGACCCCTCTCTGGCCTTTTTATGCGGAAGGTCTGGGGAACTCCTCCAGGTTGGGTCTTGCTGAGGCTGGGCAGCACATTCTACATATTCACTATATTTTTTTTTCCATTCTACCACCCGTAAGCATGTCTATGTGGTGAAAGATGTGTATTGGCCTGGGAATTCAGCTCAGTGATAATGTGCTTACCCAGCCCATGTGAGGCTCTAGGTTTAATTCTCAGCACTGAAAACAAAACAAAGCAAATTATAAAGCATGCTTGGGTTAGACAGCTAGATCCAGCTTCGTTAAGTCCAGTTCTGCTGGCAATGTCCTGAGCATCCTACTCTAAGTCAGTCGGTACCTTTTCCTGTGGTGGACTGGATGAAAATGGCCCCCATAGGCTCATATATTTGAGTGGTTGGTGCCCAGTTGGTAGGCTCCTTGGGAAGGATTAGGAAGTGTGGTCTTGTTGGAGAAAGTGTATCCCTCCCTGGGAGTAGGCTTTGAGATTTCAAAAGCCCATGCCGGGCCCAGCCTGTCTCTCTGCCTCCATCTCTTGGATCAGATCTTTAAGCTCTCGGCTACTGCTCCAGGGCCATACCTGCCTGCCGCCATGTTCTCTGCCGTGATCGTGGACTCTGAAACCGTAAGCAGGCCCCCAGTGAAATGTCTCCATTTATAAATGGACTTGGACATGTTGTCTCCTCACGCCAACAGAACAGTCACAAAGACATCTCCCCAGCATGCCTAGCTAAGGCTGACTTTGACCGTGGTGTTGTCATGGAGTGACCTCATGGCCTGTTTGATCTGATGCTTGCTGATCTGGACACCCATGGTGAACACAGATGTGGGCTTGTCCTCCCAGGTGTGGGGGATGGGATGGCCACCTGAGCTCGGTGTGCTTCTATTGGCTGGCTTCACTTCGAGGGATCTTAGGGTCTCTCTTTCATTAAACAATTTGGGGCGCACGAGGCACAGTTTGTGTGTAGTGGTCAGAAGACAGCCTGTGAGGGTCAGTCCTCTTCTTCTGCCATGTGAGCCCCAGAGATCAGGTCATCGGGCTCAACCGCAAGCACCTTTCCCTGCTGAGCCCCCACACCAGCACTGTCTGTTCTTAGTCTGCTGGGCCAGCAGCACTTGAGATTTAGGGAATTATTACTAGTATGAAGTAAAACTGTGTTTTATTGACACTGATAATTCTCTTGTCGCCTCCAGAAAGGGCTTTGTGACTCACTAAAGTCTTAGAAGAAGAAATCGCTTTTTAAAAGATATTTGCATGTTGTTGGGCATTTGGTTCTGAGGAAATGTTTGATTGATTAACAGTGGCATGGCATGAGTCCCCCCAAGCCTTCGGCCTCCAGTCTTCAGTTGGTTTAGAAAACACAATGTGTGGGGTCAGCCAGAAGGCTGGGGGCCGAGGGGTGGGCAGGACCCACAGGTTGGAGGAGAGAACCCGTTGTCTTCTGGTCACAATGCATATGCTATGACAGGAGTGCTTCTGCGTGTGCACACATGGACACATTGAAGGCAATTCTAGAAAAACTCGTTGTGTGCTAGACTTGATGGTGCATGCCTGTAACCCTGGACTGCAGCAAAAATATTGCAGGTTTGAAGTTAGCCTGCACTACCTGGTGAGTTCCAGGTTAACCTGAGCTACATAGTAAGACTTTGTTTGTTTGTTTGCTTGCTTGCTTGTTTAGAAAAAGATGAAGAGGGGGTCTGGGAAGTGGCTCCGTGGATAAGAGCACTTGCTGTGCAAGCTGAGGACCTGAGTTCAAAGACCCAGCACCCAGGGAAAAAGCCAAACATGGCTGTACATGCCAGCAACCCCAGCACTGGAGGGTGGAGACAGGTAGATCCTGGGAGCTTCCTGGCTGATGGGCCTCACTGAAACAGCAAGCTTCCAGTTCAGTAAGAAACTGTATCTCAAGGCATGACGGCACAGTGGTAGAGGAAGACACTGCCAACACACACACAAACACACACACACATACACACACACAGAGAGACACACACACGGAAACATTTTTAATTTCACCTTAAACAAACAATTAAGAAATTTATATGATTTAATAATCTTTAAGGGAGGGGCTTTGACTTGGGTTTGGACCACTGAGCCATAGGGCAATCTTGGCCAAGTCCCTTCACTCCACAGAGACTCGGTCTTCTCATTATTCAAAGGAGAAGATCAAATGGGACTTGAAGTTGAGAGGCATTCCATTTTGCAGGCCAATTCCAGTCAACTGGTAATGGCTTCCAGGAGCACTTCCTAGAGAATCCAAGCTCAGCAGCAGAGCATTCTGAGATCGATTGATGATGTCTGCTGTGGTCAGGAGTCTGAAAGGGGCATCCTGGGCACCCTTTCCTCTTCTCCACCAGCTACAAACTCCATGGTGACCTTGTGACTTTGAACAAATCACTTCACTGCCCCCAAGATTTTGTTTCCTGGCGAGACAAGATGAAGATGAATAATCCCTGCCTTCCTGCTCCACGAGATTGCTCAGAGGCGCTTGCGAGCTAAGTGGGTGAAAAATGGAGATGGGAAGAGCAGAGCCTTCTGTGAAGTGAAGGTTGATTTTTATTAATTGACCTCTCGGGCGTGGATCCTATCATCAGCCTTGGACTCCTCCGCATCAGCCTTTGCTCTGACCTTCAGCATCCTCCTTCCTCAGGAAGACAGGGTCATTTGGCTTCCCTGGGGTCACAGAGAAATGGAGGAAATACAGATGTTGGATACAGGCTATGGTCCTTCAGTAACACAAGATCTTTCCATCTTTAATGCTGGTGTGTGTGTGTGTTTAAATGCATGCACATGCATGTGCAGTCAGAGGTCAACCTTGAATGTCATTCGCGGGAGTCATTCACCTTGGATTTTTCTTCTCTTTTATTTTAGGCAGTTGTTGGGGGGGTATATGGTTTATATGCAATATCATGTGTGAGGAGGTCCGAGGATAATTTGTACATGTGGTTTGCACGCTGTAGCATGTGTGTGGAGGTCCGAGGGTAATTTGTATGTGTGGGTTGCATGCTGTAGCATGTGTGTGGAGGTCCGAGGGTAATTTGTACGTGT
>NW_004949125.1:707302-731245 GCF_000317375.1 Microtus ochrogaster | reverse complement strand
AAAGCATGCTTGGGTTAGACAGCTAGATCCAGCTTCGTTAAGTCCAGTTCTGCTGGCAATGTCCTGAGCATCCTACTCTAAGTCAGTCGGTACCTTTTCCTGTGGTGGACTGGATGAAAATGGCCCCCATAGGCTCATATATTTGAGTGGTTGGTGCCCAGTTGGTAGGCTCCTTGGGAAGGATTAGGAAGTGTGGTCTTGTTGGAGAAAGTGTATCCCTCCCTGGGAGTAGGCTTTGAGATTTCAAAAGCCCATGCCGGGCCCAGCCTGTCTCTCTGCCTCCATCTCTTGGATCAGATCTTTAAGCTCTCGGCTACTGCTCCAGGGCCATACCTGCCTGCCGCCATGTTCTCTGCCGTGATCGTGGACTCTGAAACCGTAAGCAGGCCCCCAGTGAAATGTCTCCATTTATAAATGGACTTGGACATGTTGTCTCCTCACGCCAACAGAACAGTCACAAAGACATCTCCCCAGCATGCCTAGCTAAGGCTGACTTTGACCGTGGTGTTGTCATGGAGTGACCTCATGGCCTGTTTGATCTGATGCTTGCTGATCTGGACACCCATGGTGAACACAGATGTGGGCTTGTCCTCCCAGGTGTGGGGGATGGGATGGCCACCTGAGCTCGGTGTGCTTCTATTGGCTGGCTTCACTTCGAGGGATCTTAGGGTCTCTCTTTCATTAAACAATTTGGGGCGCACGAGGCACAGTTTGTGTGTAGTGGTCAGAAGACAGCCTGTGAGGGTCAGTCCTCTTCTTCTGCCATGTGAGCCCCAGAGATCAGGTCATCGGGCTCAACCGCAAGCACCTTTCCCTGCTGAGCCCCCACACCAGCACTGTCTGTTCTTAGTCTGCTGGGCCAGCAGCACTTGAGATTTAGGGAATTATTACTAGTATGAAGTAAAACTGTGTTTTATTGACACTGATAATTCTCTTGTCGCCTCCAGAAAGGGCTTTGTGACTCACTAAAGTCTTAGAAGAAGAAATCGCTTTTTAAAAGATATTTGCATGTTGTTGGGCATTTGGTTCTGAGGAAATGTTTGATTGATTAACAGTGGCATGGCATGAGTCCCCCCAAGCCTTCGGCCTCCAGTCTTCAGTTGGTTTAGAAAACACAATGTGTGGGGTCAGCCAGAAGGCTGGGGGCCGAGGGGTGGGCAGGACCCACAGGTTGGAGGAGAGAACCCGTTGTCTTCTGGTCACAATGCATATGCTATGACAGGAGTGCTTCTGCGTGTGCACACATGGACACATTGAAGGCAATTCTAGAAAAACTCGTTGTGTGCTAGACTTGATGGTGCATGCCTGTAACCCTGGACTGCAGCAAAAATATTGCAGGTTTGAAGTTAGCCTGCACTACCTGGTGAGTTCCAGGTTAACCTGAGCTACATAGTAAGACTTTGTTTGTTTGTTTGCTTGCTTGCTTGTTTAGAAAAAGATGAAGAGGGGGTCTGGGAAGTGGCTCCGTGGATAAGAGCACTTGCTGTGCAAGCTGAGGACCTGAGTTCAAAGACCCAGCACCCAGGGAAAAAGCCAAACATGGCTGTACATGCCAGCAACCCCAGCACTGGAGGGTGGAGACAGGTAGATCCTGGGAGCTTCCTGGCTGATGGGCCTCACTGAAACAGCAAGCTTCCAGTTCAGTAAGAAACTGTATCTCAAGGCATGACGGCACAGTGGTAGAGGAAGACACTGCCAACACACACACAAACACACACACACATACACACACACAGAGAGACACACACACGGAAACATTTTTAATTTCACCTTAAACAAACAATTAAGAAATTTATATGATTTAATAATCTTTAAGGGAGGGGCTTTGACTTGGGTTTGGACCACTGAGCCATAGGGCAATCTTGGCCAAGTCCCTTCACTCCACAGAGACTCGGTCTTCTCATTATTCAAAGGAGAAGATCAAATGGGACTTGAAGTTGAGAGGCATTCCATTTTGCAGGCCAATTCCAGTCAACTGGTAATGGCTTCCAGGAGCACTTCCTAGAGAATCCAAGCTCAGCAGCAGAGCATTCTGAGATCGATTGATGATGTCTGCTGTGGTCAGGAGTCTGAAAGGGGCATCCTGGGCACCCTTTCCTCTTCTCCACCAGCTACAAACTCCATGGTGACCTTGTGACTTTGAACAAATCACTTCACTGCCCCCAAGATTTTGTTTCCTGGCGAGACAAGATGAAGATGAATAATCCCTGCCTTCCTGCTCCACGAGATTGCTCAGAGGCGCTTGCGAGCTAAGTGGGTGAAAAATGGAGATGGGAAGAGCAGAGCCTTCTGTGAAGTGAAGGTTGATTTTTATTAATTGACCTCTCGGGCGTGGATCCTATCATCAGCCTTGGACTCCTCCGCATCAGCCTTTGCTCTGACCTTCAGCATCCTCCTTCCTCAGGAAGACAGGGTCATTTGGCTTCCCTGGGGTCACAGAGAAATGGAGGAAATACAGATGTTGGATACAGGCTATGGTCCTTCAGTAACACAAGATCTTTCCATCTTTAATGCTGGTGTGTGTGTGTGTTTAAATGCATGCACATGCATGTGCAGTCAGAGATCAACCTTGAATGTCATTCGCAGGAGTCATTCATCTTGGATTTTTCTTCTCTTTTATTTTAGGCAGTTGTTGGGGGGGTATATGGTTTATATGCAATATCATGTGTGTGGAGGTCTGAGGATAATTTGTACATGTGGTTTGCATGCTGTAGCATGTGTGTGGAGGTCCGAGGATAATTTGTATACATGGTTTGCATGCTGTAGCTTGTGTTTGGAGGTCTGTGGATAATTATAGGGAGTTGGTTCTCTCTTTCTACCACATAGGTATCAGGAATCAAACACAGGGCATCAGACTTGGCAGCAAGCTCCTTTATTCTCAGAGCCATCTTACTGGCCCTCATAGTGTTTTGGGGGGATAGAATCTCTCACTGAAACCTGGAGCTAACCATTTTATCAAGGCTCACTGGTCACTGAGCTCCAAGAATTTATCCATATCCAACTCCCAAGCACTAGGATTATATGATCACTTCTCCACACCCAGCCTTTTCACATGGGTTTTGGGGTTTGAACTTGGGTTCTCATGCTTGCTCAATGAAGCCTTTATTAACTGAGCCGTCTCCCTGGGCCACAACTCAGCATCTTTAACAACTGGCCAGGTCCAAGTCCAAAGTTTCTTCTTGCATAATGGAACCCCCTGGGCTCCTGGTCTGTACTAACACCCTTGCCACTGATGCAGCTGCCCACCAGGTGGGAAGAGACATGCTCCCCAAATTCATCTTGATTTCCCTTAGGGGTCCATCCTTATGCAGATCTCTAAGTGAAATAAGTTCCCCAGCTGGGTAGTTAGCACTTGTGACAGCTGTGTCAGGAAGCTCTGATCAACCCACAACCCTGGGAAGCCAGTGCAAACTCCCAGGCAAATCAGTCTTTGTCACCAGACAAATGCATCCCTGTCCCTAAACCCACAAGCCCTCTTCCTTTCACCTCTTCTGCCACCATCCATAGAGAGCCTGTGGATTGCCAGATCCTGTGTGTCTTAACGTCCCCCAGCAGATCCTGGCAGCTGTCTATTATTCAGTGTAAGCAAAGCATTGAGGTGTTTCTTCTTGCCGGTGGTGTATACCAAGTTGGATTTGCTGACTGGTTATCCAGGCCCTTGTCTATCAATGTGTGTGTTTTATAGTCACCATCTCCCCTTCTGCTTCTTACTTTGGGCTTCTATGGTGAGCAGTGTTTGTTGTGGTACGAAATGATATACATTCAGAATTTTCCAAGACATAAAAGCGTGGGTCTTCTTTTTTTTTTTTTTCTCCTGGTTTGATTTTTTTTCTTTTTTCTTTTAGCAACAGATAGATGACTTGAGTTTCCTGCCATGCTGGAAACACTGAATCAGACCCTTGTTTTCTTTAAAATCTGAAAATCTCAGCCAGAAGTTGTTGAAGGTGGTGTCTGGTAGCTGAGGTGCAGCCCCTTCCCAGGGGACTGTTCTGGGGAAGGTGTGTGGCCACCTACACAGACAGTAAGACTGCCTAATTCAAAGCGCTCCTTCTAGGGGAGTATTGGGATTATAGTTCCATCTGTTAAGTCCTGAGTTCCAGACCAGAATCAATATTTAAAAGAATGAGGAGGAGGGAAAGGAAGGGAAGCAGGAGGGGGAGGAGGAAGAAGAGGAAGAAGAAGAAAAGGAGGAAGAGGAAGGAAGAAGGAGGGGGAGGAGGAGAGGAGGAAAGAAGAAGAAGGAGAAGGAGGAGGTGGAGGAAAAGGAGAAGGAGGAGGAGGAGGAGAAAAGAAGAAGAAGAAGAAGAAGAAGAAGAAGAAGAAGAAGAAGAAGAAGAAGAAGAAGAAGAAGAAGAAGAAGAAGAAGAAGAAGAAGAAGAAGCCGAGTATATATAGTAACACTCACTTATATAACACTGGGGATGTGGGGACAGACTGATCCCTGGGGCACACTGACTGGCCAGACAACCTAGTCAAATCAGCGAGCCCTAAGCCAGTAAGAGGTATTGTTTCAAGAGTAACAAGGTGGCTTTCTTGTGAGGATTTACACACAGGTTGTTCTCGGGTGTCCACACACACATGCATATACATGTATAGCCACAGGAGCATGCATACACACACACACACACACACACACACACACAAATGAGAACATTACTAGACAGTAAGGTGGCTCAACAGGTAAGGCTATCTATCCACGGGACCTGCATGGTAGAAGCGGTGAATAGACTCCCGAGAGTTGCCCTCTACCCTCCACGCATGCACCGCGGGCACCTATGTGCTTCTGCGAGCACACGGGAGCACACACAAATGGTTGAGCAGCGCTCTCCACTTCCTCCCACGACTTGTCTGTTCCTTCAGGCAGTTCAACACCTGGTGTCGTCCACAGAGCAACCACTGTGACGAGCACGCCCCTGCCAGTACCAGCCCTGTGACTTCAGACAGGTCACTGACCTACACCTCCATTCTCTCCTATAAAATTGAGGATAAGTCAGGAGTTGGCCCCCATCTGTAACCCCCAACTCTCAGGAAGTGGAGGAGAAGGGTCAGGAGTTCAAGGTCGTTCTCAGCTGTGTCGTGAGTGTGAGGCCAGCCTGGGCTAGATTAGACCCTGTCCTGAAGAGGAAGAAGAGGAGAAAGGGGAGGAAATGGTGGAGCTAGAGAGGGGATGGGAAGCAAGCAGGCAAGCATACATGTCCCGGGGCTCACAGAATCGGGTCAGTCATCTTAGAGGGGCTGCTGAGAGAAGGTGAGCCCACCCCCTTCTCTGCCTTCTTGCTCTCATATGTAACGTCTTTTTCCCTTCACTGGGATGAAGCCATAAGCAGATTCTCACCAAACATGGCCCCTTAACCTTGGACTTGCCAGTGACTAGAACCATGACCCAAAGACATTTCTGTTCATTATACATGACAGAGGCTATGGTTTCCTGTTCCTGCAGCAGTGTGGTGAACTAAGACACAGACACTTGCATCCACATACAACACACACATGCAGCACACACAAACAATACACACACTCACACATACACATGCGCACACACTCACACACAACATACACTCACACACATGCACACACACAACACACACTCATACACATACAATACACACTCACACACAACACACACTCTCACCCATGCACACGCGCACACACACACAACACACACTCACATGCACACACACAACACACACTTACGCACATCACACTCACACACAATACACACATACAACACACACTCATACACATATAATACACACTCACACACACACAACGCACAAATACAGCATACATTCAACACTATTCACCTATAATGCATAAACACATACAAGCATATAACACACACCCAGGAACTACCATGTACACTCTGGAATGTTCTTATAATTCAGGGAATGGGGGGCTGGAAATGTGGCTCAGTGGGTAGAGTACTTGCCATGCATGTAACACAATGGAACACTGTGTTCCATTCCCAGGGTTGGCTAAATCACATGTAGTGACATTGACCTGTAACCATGGCATTGAGGAGATAGAGACAAGTATCAGAAATTCAAGGTCATCCTTGACTATATGGTGAGTTCGAGGCCAGGCTGGGCTACAAGAGACCCTGTCTCAAAAAAAAAAAATGCATATCAACAAAGGAAAGATGGTTCTCCACCCCGAGAGTATCATCTGGTGTCATAGTTGGTACTTAATAGACTAGAATCACCTAGAAAAGGTCTCAAGCACTGTCTTTTTCAGGGTGGGCTGTGGACACGTCTGAAAGGGAGAGCCCTGCTTAGTGTGGGAGGGCCTTGCCCACTGTGGGCAGTGCCATTCTCTTGGCAGTTGGTCCTTAGTTAAATAAGGAAGTTAGTGAACAAACCAGCAAGGAGCCTTCCTCCGGGGTTTCTGCTTCAGGCTCCTTCTTGAGTTCCTGCCCTGACTTCCTTCAGTGGTGGACTGTGATCTGGAGGTGTATGCCAAGCCGACCCTTTCTTCCCTGAAGCTGCTTTTGGTTGAGTATTTCATCAGAGTGGCAGAAAGACTCTATAGCATCTATTGAGACAGATGTGCAGCAGCCAGGTGCATGATGGCACAGTTGCTTTGAATGAGCAGTTAGGGAGCGGGCTGGCCAGAGGGTGTGCAGCAAGGTCTCCTGGAGCTGAGAGAAGCTAGGACAAGTGGGGGAATGGCCTATACACAGCTGGGGCAGGCCAAGGAGGCGACTCAACCTGGCCGGGAGTCCTGTCCCCAGAACCCATGTTATTACAAATGGGGCAGTGGACATCTGTAATCTCAGAGCCAGGGAGGTGGAGACAAGTGGATTCCTGGGATTCATTGATCAGCCAGCCCGGTCTCATCTGTGAGCTCTGAGTTCAGCGAGAGACCCTGCCTCCAAAACAAAGTGGATGTGGGGAGATGGGTCAGTGGGTGACAGCACTTGCTGTGGAAGTGTGAGGACCTGAGTTCAAATCTCCAACATTCAGGTAAAAAGTTGGTCATGGTTGTGCACGCCTATAGCACAGCATAGCAGAGAGTGGAGACAGGAGGATTGCTGTGTCATGCTGGCCACCAACATAGCTCCAAGCGCAGAGAGAATAAGAGAGAGAATGGCAGACTAGGACATTTAATGTCCCTCTACATGAAAGCATGGCCACATGCAGAGACAGACACAGACACACACATATACATACACACACACACATGCAGAAAAAGAGAGAGAGAGAGAGAGAGAGAGAGAGAGAGAGAGAGAGAGAGAGAGAGAGAGAGAGAGAGAGAGAGAGAGAGAGAGAGAGAGAGCGCTAAGACACCTGACTTCAATTTCTGGCCTCCACATTTATGAGTGCACATGTGTACACACATACACACACACACACACACACAGAGCTAGAGCTAGTGTTAAGTGTTTTATAAAAAAAAAAAAGATATGGGGACAAGGGTGGGAAGCCACCACAAGCTTGGGATGCTGTGCCAAGGAGGGCAGATGCTATCCTACAGGCAAAGCCGAGCCACTGGGGCATTGGATCAAGGGCTGCAAGCCAGGACGGATGGACAGGTTACAGAGATCACAGACAGCAGTAAGAACAGATGGGACCCTCAAGGCGAGAGGCAAGCCCTCATTTAATTGGACACAGGCCAGGCAGAGTTTTATTGCTACTCCGGGAAACTTTGCATTGAAGTGCAATACAAACACACACACACACACACACACACACACACACAACTGAGAGCCACGCAGTTCCTGCGTGTTTTTGTGATTGTCACAAAGTGTGCCCACACTCCTGAGGGACACTGAAGCAAGAACAGAACACAGCAAGCTGAGAATTAATATTGCAGGATGATGGTTCCTAATGCAGTAGCAACTTTCAGCTTTGTATGTCCCGAGTATTATAAACAACAAAAACCAGAGAATGTAAGCCCAGTTCCTGCATTCATCTCTCTGCTTCCTGACTATGCACCAGTGTCTCCAGCAGCTTCCCATTCCTGCCACCATAGTGGATTAAAATCTCAAACTGTGACCCCCAAATAAGCCCCCTGTTTTAGATTCATTTCTATAACCGTGATAAAATACCCTGACCCCCTACCCCCCAAAAAAGCAGCAACAACAAAAAACAACTTAGGGGGAAAGGGCCTATTTCAGTCCACAGTTCCAGGTTACAGATCATAATATAGGGACGTCCAGGCAGGAACTTGACACAGCTGACCACATCACATCCACAGTCCAGAGTGAGAATAAATGCACGCATGCCCAGTTCTCGGCTCCGGTTCTCTTCTTGTACAGTTCAGGACCCCCTGCCTAGGGAATGCTGCTCCCCAGTGGACTGGATGTTCCCACATCAATTACCAATCAAGACGACTCCCCACAGATATGATCTAAGTCCCTCGCTGCAACGCTTCCCGGGTGAACCTATACTGCGTCAAGCAGTTAAAACGCTCACACTTTTTCTTGCCTACGTTGCTTTGGTCAGGCCTTTTGTCTTGTCAATAGTTAAAGGAACTAATACACGGTATGAGCTCTCCACTGTGAAGCACACTCATTTTAAGCACATGCTCGGTGGGCTTTCATGAATGCCTTTGGCCATATAGCCACAATCTCAGTCAAGATAGGAAATGCCTGCATCAGGCTAAAAGCTGCCTCACGTGACTCGACGTGGTCCTCCCCGGGACAGCAATGTCCATCTTTCCCTGGGACTGTCAGAAAGGTTCGGGCCCCACCCTGAGCCAGCTGCATTCAAATCTCCGTTTTGACAAGTTGGTGAGGAACTCTGTGCGTATATCTAGACCACCCAAGTTCCCACAGAGAGAGAGTTGACGAGTCCGAGATGTTGTTCCCCTCGATATAAATAGCAAAACCTGAAGCAGGTCCAGAGTAAGAGATAGATGACTGAGTTTGAGGAGAAAAAAAAAAAAACAGGAATAAGGAAAGTACTCAATGGGGAGGAAATTGGGAAGCCATAGCAAAAAACTTCTCTGTTCCCCGGACCTCAGACTTCCTTTCCCAGCTGGACCTCTGCTGCCCTGGCATCTTAGGAGAGCTGTGAGGACAATACTGGTGGACGCTGGGGCGAGTGGGGAAGCTGCTTCTAGCTCCCTGTTCTGGACCAGAATTGAGAAAGCTGTCTGACCAAACCTGTGTGGCAAAAAAACCTTGATTTGGAAATTGTTTGTATTTTTTTTAAAAAAATTGTAATATTGGGCGTTGAATCCAGTGACTTGCACATAGAAGGTGTTCTACCTCCTAGCCACACCCCAGCCCCTCACTGGGGGATTCTAGGCAGGTGGCTCTACCACTGAGTCACACCCCAACCCCTCACTGGGGGATTCTAGGCAGGAGTTGAACTGTATCAAGTGCCCTTTGTACTTTTTATTTTGAGCAAAGGTCTCCTTAAGTAGGCCAGTTAGGCACTGACCCTATAATTGTCCTACCACAGCCTCCCAAACCCTGAGGTTATAGACATGAAGCTCCATACCTGTTTCTGTAGTTTTAAATGTAAATTAATTTATTTTTTTAGCAGTTATTTATTTATTTAGTTGTGTGGTGTGTGGAACCTTTTTTTTTTTTTTATGGGAAGTCCTATTCTGGGACTGGCAAATGAAGCCAGTAACACCAGAAGGACCGTGGTGGGGGAGGATTGAGTTTCCTTTGGGCAGCAGGCCAGCAGGTGGAGAGTGGACAGTTTTCACCCCACTTCTATTGCTTAGGCCCAAAAACTTAGCTGAGGTTAACTGTGAATCTTTTTTTTTCATTTTCTCAGTTCTTTAGCCCAGCTTGGCTTGAACTCACTTTGTAGCCAAGGTTAGCCCCAAACTCATGGCCCTGCACTTCTATCTTTCCTAATTTCTCATAGAACCTCTCTTAGCATTTCCCTTTCCTAGTCACCTTGCCTACCATTCCTGCTTGCTCCTTATCTTCCAACTCACGGCATTTGCACAGGAGTCATAATTCTTTAAGACTGGTCACCCCGGGCACCTGTCCGCATCACTGCTGGATCCGGCTCTGACATGCTCCATCTTCAGAGTGTGGTTTTGTTTGGTTGTTTGTCCTTGCTTTGTGACACTTGTTTCATTTTTCCGATGATGGCTGTTCCTGCTGCGTTAGCTGAGGGTTGGGTCAGTGGAAGTTCTGAGTTTAAGTTTGATTTCCAGCCTTCACATTGGGGCTCCCGGGATCCAACACCTCTTCTGGCCTCTTGGGGGCACTGCACGCAGGTGCGTCATATTTAGGTTCTGTTTAATGTGTGTTGTATTAGAGGGGCTCAAGCCTCCAGATTGCTGCCCCTCGGCATCCCTGTGTCCTCCTCGTCATAGCCCAGCTCATTTCCGCAGCCCCCTCAGCTACAGTCCACCGCTGCTTAGGGCCTGTAGCGGGGCAGCTGGATTTTTATAGGGCATAAATTCAAGCCGCAGCAGCCTTGATAGGCTGGGTCCAGCAGCCCTTCCCACCACAATGCTGGAAAAGACACGTGCTGACCAGCAGAGAGAGGAGAATTAACCAATAATTACCACAGTAAACAACAGAGCCCCCAAGCCCACCTTCAGGGACTGATGGGAGATTCAGGTTTAAGCTGACGAGGCCAGATGGGGAAGTGGCCCTGGTCAAGATGGGGTCTGGTGAGTTGTCACCCCTATTCTTGTCATCTTCAAGAAAGCCCTGATCACTACCATGGTTTGATGGAGCCAGCTGGATCTCCCGTGACGTAGACACTTGACTCTTCACCATCGTGGTTGACTGCCTGGCCTCTCACCCCATCCTTGTTGCTATGGAGCTGGGTTAGTTCCCTGTCAACAGAGATGCCTGTGGTTCCATGCTGCTGTTGGTGGAATCTCTGGTGACTCAAGGGGAAAGCTGAGGAGGCAGATGTGGAACCAGGAGCCACAGTGACAAGTTCGTGAGGCCAGCGACCCAGGTCCTCTCGTTCAGGCATTCTGGGAAAGCATGGGGAAAGAAAATGCTTTGTGAACTATGGCTAGTGTCAGCATTTAGTGAGCCTGTGCTTCGGGGCTGGGACATTCACCAGTGACTCTCCAGGGATGTACTTTACCATCTTCCTCTGGGGCCACATGTGGGTGAGTCAGCAGGACCAGGGCCATGGGCCACACAGCCTTCTGGGGTTCGCAGAGGATATTCTGAGGGAATCCCACCCTTGGACCCCTGAAGAAGCCCTGGAGGGGGGGCATTCTTTATCCTCACCAACATCATTCTTGTTCCTGCTGTCACTGAGGGGCCCTCAGTGGATCCAGTACTAAGTTCTATTTACTTATTTTGTAATTGGCTCTGCTCAACTCACTGAAAGAGCTTTGAGGGGTTCTATTTAAACTCAGAGAGATGAGAAACCAGAGCCTCCGGCTTCCTGGCCTACCTGCATGTTCACTGTAGCTTGCTATCTTCCCCACTTGGCACAGCTCTTTTATGGCCTCTTAGAGCTGCAGGACGACCACTCGATGCCCTGTCACTTCGCTGGAGAGTCAGGACACCAGCAGGTTCATTACCTTCCCGTGCCCCTTCCTGCCCTCTCTGTCTCCTACTTAGACTTCCCCTAGAATCGAAGGGGCACGCAGCCTCCTGCCAGGTGAAGGAACAGTGGGTCGGCCCCATTCTGTGACCAGTGTCCATACAGAGAACTTCAAACCCCACCTTCGAGGGGCTAGGGCAGTGCTTCCGTGGGTAAAGTGCTTGCAGTGCAAACATAGAGACCTGAGTTCAGTTCCCTAGCTCCTACATACAGCCAGACATGTCTTTAACCTCAGCACCTCTACACTGAGAAAGGAGACAGAGACGGGAAAACCCTCCATAGCTCAAGACCAACACGCCTGGTGTCTACAGGCCTGCAGGACATGAGAGCCCGCTTCAAACAAAGTGAAAGGCAAGGATCAATGACTGAGGGTGTCTGCTGATGTCCACGTGCAGGCAATGGTCCATACGTGAGCATCTACACACACACATACACACATATGTATCACGTGTGCATGCGCGCATGCACACACACACACACACACACACAATTTTAAAAAGCAAATGCCATCTAGACTCCCTATACTTAACTCCTACATCAGGCTCAGCTCTGCCCAAGCCAACAGTCTGCCCTCATCCCCTGAGCTCTGCCCCACTGCCCTCCCCTGCCTGCTTTCCTGGCAGTCCTCACAGCACAGCTGCATCCCTCGTCTGACTTTCCGCTGTGCTTTGTAGGGAAAAGGCACCATGTCCCAAGTTGTGGCTCGGTGGGCAGAGTGCTTCCTAGCGTATGGGAAGCCCTGGGTCAGATCCCCAGAATCTGGTGATGATGCCTGTCGCACTGCCACTTGGGACATGGGATCAGAAGCTCAAGATTGTCTTCAGATAGGCAGTTTGCAGACCACCTGGGCTTCAAGACACCATGTCTCAAAAAACAAAAAAAAACATACAAAGGAACAAAGGAAGGAAGATCCAAGGGATGGGGCTGAAGAAATGAGTGGTGAGGAAGAGCATTTGCTATGCAAAGGATCCCAGCTCACACCTAGTAAACTGGGCGTTGCCGCGTGCATCTGGAGTCGCGCTGCTGTGGAGGATTGCTGGGGCTTGCCGGCTGTCAGCTTAGCTCCATGCTCACGAGAGACCCGGCCGCATGGGAGTAAGGCAGATAGTGATAGAATGAGGTACCTGCCATCTTCCTCTGGCCTCCCAACACGCACATACACCATGAACACACAAACGCGTGAGCACACACACACACACTCACACATGGTGGAGAAACTACAGTACAAATGCAAAAGGCTGCAGCCACTGCAGGAAACATCTGGGCAGCTGCAGGAGGAAGCTCCCTTAGAGTTCCTCTGGTGGCTGATATTTAATGCATGTGGGAATTTGTCAGCATGTATGTGTGTGCATCACCTGTGTGCCCGCTGCCCACAGAGGCCAAAAGAAGGCACCAGATTCCCTGGAACCAGAGTTACAGATGGTGAACCACTATATGGATGCTGGGAACTAAACTCAGGTCCTCTTCAAGGGTAGTAAATATTCTTAGCCACTGAGCCATCTGTCCAGCCCGTGAGGATTAATCTTGATCAGCAGTTTGACTAAATTTAGAATCACCTAGGAGACATATCTCTGGGCATATATATGAGGGAGTATCCAGGGAGATTGGGGTGTGACTCAGTGGTAGAGCCCCTGACTAGAATGGCCCAGTGAGGGGCTGGGGTGTGGCTCAGTGGTAGAGCCCCTGTCTAGAATCCCCCAGTGAGGGGCTGGGGTGTGGCTCAGTGGTAGAGCACCTGCCTAGAATCCCCCAGTGAGGGGCTGGGGTGTGGCTCAGTGGTAGAGCACTTGCCTAGAATCCCCCAGTGAGGGGCTGGGGTGTGGCTCAGTGGTAGAAAACTTGCCTAGACTCCCTCGGTGAGGGTTGGGAGTGTGGCTCAGAATCCCCCAATGAGGGGCTGGGGTGTGGCTCAGTGGTAGAAAACTTGCCTAGACTCCCTCGGTGAGGGTTGGGAGTGTGGCTCAGAATCCCCCAATGAGGGGCTGGGGTGTGGCTCAGAAGTAGAGCGCCTGCCTAGAATCCCTGCTCTGATGTTGGATGATTCCTAGTCTCTCTAAACTCTGGTCTTTTATCTGTGAAATGAGTGCTGTGTTAGCCAGTTCTTCATTTCTGTGACTAAATACCTGAGAAAAACTGCTTAAGAAAAGGGAAATTTCACTTTGGCTCACAGCTTCAGAGGGTTTCCGTGGACATCTGACCCTGTTCCAGTCACTGGGGAAGAACAGCGTGGTGGCAGGAGGGGGTGGTGGTGAAGAACTGTTTACTCACGCCAGACAGGGAGCAGAAACAGAGACAGCGGCTGGCCCAGGGCGGGACAAACCCCAGTGCTCACCCCCAGTGACCACCTTCCTCCTCAAGCTAGACTCCACCTCCCAGTGCTTCCAGAACCACCCAAGAAAGCACCACCATCTGGGATCCAGGAATTAAACACAAGCTTGTGGGAGACAGTTCCTCGTCAAGTGGCAGCAAGTACCATGTTTGTGCATCACAAACACATGTAGGTAGGGTACCAGCTGCAAGATGCTTAGAGCCACATGCGGTCAAGTCAGCCAACAAGGGCAATCGTTATAGGTATTTACGATCCCAATTTCTTCCCTGTCCCTGTTTGGATTTTCACATTAATCACCAAACAACCCCCTCTCCCTGGTTAGTTAGGGTGACCTTCTAATTTATTATCCAAACCCGGGTGCTTTTTGTTTTAATTAACATCCAGAAAATTGACTCCCTTTGGCATGTAGTGCTATGAATTTTAATGCCTGTGTGGGCTCACGGAACCACCACGGCAGTCTGGATTCAGAATGGCTCCATCCTCCCGGAATAACTCACCAGAACTGCTCCTCCGCCACACACCTGCTTCTCCTCCCGACCCTGGCGCTACTGTTGGGCTGAGCCATCATGGTTTTCTCTTTGCAAGAATAGTCTATCAGTAGCATTCTATTGGATACAGGCTTATGATACCACCCTCATTCACTGTATCTCCTACTGCCCTGGAGATTCATCCATGTTATTATATGTATGAATAGGGTTTTTTTCCTTTTTGCTGCTGAGTAATATTCCATTGTATGGATGTACCGTATTTATTAATTCACCAGCTGGTGGACACATGGTCTGGAACAGTTTGTGTGTAGCTGTGTATACACATTAGTACAGGGTTTTGTGTGAATGCACGTTTACATTTCTCTAGTGTGAATACATACATACGAGCAGGATTTCTTAGTTTCCTAAAAATGACTAAGCTGCTTCCCGGAACGTGTTTTGTTGTTCGGAGATTTGCAGGGATTGTACCTAGGGACCTCATGTATGCTAGGCGGGTGTTCTAACACTGCGTTGGTGGCCCCACCAGTGAGTTCTAGTTGCTGCAGGTCTTCACCAGGGCTTGGTATTGTCTGTATTTTCTTCAGTCGGAGCAACGCTAAAACTGAGTAATGTCACAAGTGTGGTTTGGCTTTGCCTTTCCTTCATGGTGAATGCTGCCTGTTCACTGGACTCCTGCAGTTTTGCCTGTTGATCATTTAGTCTCCAGCTGGTGGTGCTGTTTTGGGAGTTTGCTAAACCCGTGGAACAGAGGGTCTGGTGTGCAGACACAGGAATGTGGATACTGAGCTAAAGGACCAGCCTCTAACACAGCACTGTATCCAGCCTGCCTGATTTCTCTCTCTCGCTGTCTCTCTCTGTCTCTCTGTGTCTCTGTCTGTCTCTCTCTCTTTGTCTCTCTGTCTCTCTCTCCCTGTCTCTCTGTCTCTGTCTGTCTCTCTCTTTGTCTCTCTGTCTCTCTCTCCCTGTCTCTCTGTCTCTGTCTCTCTCTTTGTCTCTCTGTCTCTCTCCCTGTCTCTCTCTGTCTCTCTGTGTCTCTGTCTGTCTCTCTTTGTCTCTCTGTCTCTCTCTCCCTGTCTCTCTCTGTGTGTCTCTGTCTGTCTCTCTCTGTCTCTGTCTCTCTCTCTCTCTCTGTCTTCCTCTCTCATTCAGTGACTGAGCCCTAAGTTCCTGCTATCACAGGAGTGTACCGCTTCTGCTGCCATGCCTTTCCTGCCATGATGGGCCGTATATCCTTACACCAATTAAATCCCTCCTCCCCACAGTCATGTCTGTCTGGTAGTCACAGTGACAAGAAAAGTAATTAACACAACACTGAAACATTTTTTATGAAGTATATGCACAGTTGGACACATGTGTGTGCTTACATGAGCACATATATGTGATGTATCTGGAGTCCTGGGGTGGGGACGTCATCATCCGCCTTTTTCTTTCTTGAGATGGGGTCTCTCACAGACCTGGAGCTCCTCGTATAGGCTAGGCTGGCTGGCCAGCGACTTTCAGAGATTCACGTGTCTCCTCCTCCCCAGTGCTCAGATTACAGGTATACACCACTACCTCCAGCATGTTTTAAAGCAATTCTTTGGAAAATTTATTTTACTGTGCGTGTATGGCTGTTTACCTGCGCATAGGTCTGTATATTATGTGCATGCCGTGCTCATGAAGGCCAGAGGAGGGCCTCAGGTCCCCTGGAACTGGAGTTACAGATGACTGTGAGCCACTATGTGGGTGATGGGAATTGAACCCAGATCCTCTGGAAGAGTATCCAGTGCCCTTAACCACTCCAGCCCATGCCCAGATCTTTAAAAAAAAATGTTTATTATTATTTTAATTTGACATCATGTGTGAATGTGATGCACTGTGATGGTGTTGCCCCAACTACTCTCTCACAGCCTCCTTGATTGCCTTCATCCCATCTTCCCATGCTCCCTTCCTTTCTTCTGTCCATATGTCTTTCTCTGGGACCATGCATGCAGTCACAATCATGTTTGCAATGGTCAGACTGCAGATAGAAGCGGAGCCCATCAACCCCTCCCCATCCTTCAATTTCCACCCTCCTTTCACCCCTCTTCTATGGTGTTCCCTGAGACTCCAAAGGGGGTCACAGATGTCCTGCTTGGGAACAAGTGCTCAAAAATCAATCATTCACAACCCTTTGCCCTGTTACGAGTCCCTGTGTTGGCCACATGCATGCGTCTTATTTAAGCATATGATCCATTGTGAATTCATTTTGGTGTAAGATCTGAGGTGTGTTTAAGGTTTGTTTTTGTGGATAATGATGGTGAATTCTTCAAACAGCATTTCCTGAAAGCCTGCCCTACCCCTGTTGGATTGCCTTTGGGCCTTGGTCAAGGCCCTGTTAGCCACGTGTTTTTCTCGGTTTTGTTTCTGTGCATGGTGCTGTCCCCTGTCCCCCGTATCTGTCCTTTCACCAAAATAACACACAGGGTCTGGTCACTTTAGGAGTTTTGCAGGTCTGAAAACAAAGATAAGTTATCAAAACCGTTGAGACTCTTTTCGTTTCTTTGGCTTTCACTATAAATATAAGACTCAGCTGGTCTGTGTCTACCAAAGTCGAGCTAGGACTTTATTATTGTTGAGTTGAATCGACACATCAACTCTTCAAGAGTGCATTTAAGACTTCTTTGAGTTCCTTCATCCGTGTTTTATAGCTTTCTATAAACCGATACTGTGTTCATTTTGTGAGAGTTTTATTTAATTTATTTTGTGGGTTGTGGGGCATACCTTTAAATCACACCAAGAATTTGGGTGGTGTCAGTCTTGTTCTGTGACAAGTACCTTAGCGAAACAGTCTCATTCCTAAGGAGAAATGGTTTCATTGGGTTCCTGATGTAAGATGCTTCAACCTCAGGGGAGCAGGGTCTGTTGCTTCCAGAGCAGGAGTGTGTAGCTGGGCTGCTCACCTCACGGTGGCCAAGAAGTAAAGAGGAAGGGGGCAGGCTGAGATACGCTCTCCACAAGCATGTCCCAACAACACACTTCCTTCAGCCAGACACACCTTCACCCCCCCGCCCCCACTGCTCCATCACCCCCACAATGGTCTAGCTACATTTAGAATCCATCAAGGAACAAAACCATTAATTAGGTCTGAGTTCTCATGATCTAATTGAGTAGCTCCATCTAATCAGGTCGATAGTCATGGTCACCCCAATCTTTTGTGAATTGATGTTGATACCCCCCTCCCACTGCAGAGAGGTGGCCATTCCTCTAGATGATAGATCAACATGGAACAAGCAGCTTAACCCATCTCAGCTACTGTAACAAAACACCAGGAACTGTGTGGTTTGCAAACATTTATTTCTCACAGTTCTGGAGTGTAAGAAGCCCATGATCAAGAAGCTAGCAGATAAAGGTTCCCTTCTTCTTTGATGATGCCTTCCTGTTGGTTTTTCACAAGGTAGAGGGGACCAGATATGTCTATAGGCCTATTTTGTCAAGGTGTTCCCACCTGCCAAAGTTCATTTTAACTATTGACACCTCAATTTTCTGGGAAGAGACTCTCAATTGAGGAATTGTCTGGATCAGATCAGCCTATGGACAAATCTGTGGGGGATTATTTTGATTGTTATTTGATGTAGGAGGATCCATCCCACTCTGGGTGGCAACATTCCCTAGGCAGGTGATGCTGTCTTGATTGTTAATTGACGTAGGAGGGTCCAGCCCACTGTGGGCAGCAACATTCCCCCACACAGATGGTTCTGGACTGTACAAGAAAGTTAGGTGGGCATAAGTCTGTCTACCAGCCAGCAAGCAGCATCCTCCAAGGTCCCTCTCTCACGTCTCTGGTTGTGAGGTGAGTTCCTTGGTAGGATAATGCTGTGTGGAACAGCAAGCAGTCAAGCCTTCAAGTTCCAGCCTTGGCTTCCCTTAGTGATGGACTAAGACCTGGAATTATAAGCCACATACACCCTGTCTCCATCAAAGTTGCCTCTGTGTTTTCTCACAGCAACAGAAACGAGGACTCCACCCTTGTGGGGGCTCTATCCTTTGGACAGGATCACCTCCCTTCCCGACTGACCACGCAGAGAACGGGGTCTCGATACATGGTTTCTGGAGAGCCTCAGGTGTGGGGACCCTGCTCAGACATGTTACCTAATTACCCCCAAAGTGACTGGGCTAGTTTATGACCAAGACAGATGGGGTGTTTATTATCAAGTGTAAATATGTGAAAATACATGTTTGTATGGGTGTGGGTACACATGCACCTGTGTGTACACGCTTGTGAAGATCACGAGTCTCTTCCTCAATCACTTTTCATCTTATTTGAAAGATTTATTCATGTGTGTGTGTGTGTATGTGTGTGCACATGCACACGCACGCACGTATGGGCACCACATTGATGCAGTACCCACGGAGGTCATAAGAGGGCGTTTGATGCCCTGGAACTGGAGTTAAAGGTGTCCTGAGATGCCATGTGGGTGCTGGGATCTGAATTCGGGTTCTCTGCAAGAGTGTCCAGTGCTCTAACTACTGAGCCACCTCTCCAACCCCATTCCCCTCTTTTTTTTTTACAATTGTTTAAGCTATGTATGTGTCTCTGCAAGTGCATGCTCACATGAATGTAGATGCCTACAGAGACCAGAGGGTTCATGTCTTTGTGGAGCTGGAGTTCCAGGCAACCACAAGCCACCCAACATGGCTGCTGTGAACTGAGCTCCCGTCCTCTCCAAGAGCAGTGCACGTTCTTAACTCATGAGCCACCCCCCCAACCCCACCCCCCCACTCCAGTCTCTTGCTGAACCTGGAGCTCACTGACTTGGCTAGACTGACTGGCCAGCAAGTCCCCAGGATCCTCCTGTCTCCACCTCCTGGCCCTGGGATTACAAGTGTGCACCCCACACCCTGCTTTTATGTGGGTGATGAAGAATCCAAACTCATGTCTTCCCACCAGTTTGGCAGGTCCTTTACCCATGGAGCCATCTCCCCAGCTCCCGGTGCCTGTTTGACAGCTCAGGGCATTCATGTGGACTGCGGCTGGGCCATCCGCACACATCTCCAACCCTGTCCGCAAGCCTCCTTGTCACTGTGTTCTTCAGTCACACAAGCTTTGGTGACTTGCTGTCAGGATTTTCGGCTCTCCTCTGCCGTGCCTTGTCTTTCTCTTATTGATGGCGTGCGTATTCACTGCCATTTCATAATATTACAGATGTTTCCCTGGACCATAACTTATATTTTAACTTTGTCATGCTGTTTTTCACCAGGCTGGAGTTTTAAATTATGATGTACTTTGAAGCATCAATCTTTTCCCAAATGACATTAGCATATTATGCCTTGTTTAAGGAGGCCTTTCCTATCCCAAGGTTATAAACATATTTTAATGTTTCCCTCTAATACATCTGGAATTTATTATTTAATTTCTAAGTCATTCATCTATCTGCAGATTATTTTGACAAAGGGGCAGGGGGAAACATAACTTTTTTTACAACTTTGCAAGCTCATGATCAAATTCTTATTGAATATTTATTTTTATTCTCTACACAATTTTGTGATGTGGCTTTAGCTATGTACTAATATTTAATCTGTATGTGTGTCAGGGGTATGCGCACTGCCTTAACACAAGGGCAGAGAATAGAGGACAAACATGTTCAAGGCAGGGTCTACGATTGTTTGCCGTCGTGTACAATCGGCTCAATGACCTGTGAGCTTCCGGGCTGTAATGCATTGATTGTCTAATTGGCTAAACCTGCACCTGGGGAGAGCATCTCACTAAGGGATTAGCTTGTGAGCATGTCTGTGGGAGACTGTTTTAATGAACTGATGTAAGAAACCCAGCCCAGTGTGGGCAGCACCATTCCCTAGGCAGGGAGTTCTGACTGGTGTAGGAGTCAGAAGTCAGGCTGAGTGCAAGCAAGCTCCACCCCTGACTGGAACCTGGAAGTGAGAGCCACAGTTAACCCCTTCTCTTCAAAGCTGTTTTGTCAGCGTATTTTGTCACAGCAACAGGGATGAAACCAGAATGTGGTGATTTCCCCTGGCCCACGGTCCCCAGCCCATCTCCTCACAGAAACATGGGTATGACAGAGGCATGTTTCTGTGCCTGGCTTTCCCTGGGTTCTCGAGGTTTGAACTCGGGTCCTCACCCTTGCACAGCAAGAACTTTACTCACTGAGCTATCTCCATGCACTAAGTCTTTTCTTGTACGTGGGTTATTGACTCATCTTTCTCTCATTGTTCTAATTATCTGCTTTGGCAACCCTGAATCTATCATTTTCTACCATGTTTGGCTTCTGATCCAGGAGCCTGTGTTTTGCCACCTGCCTGAGCTTTGCCATCAGGGCAGATATTACACACTCTTGTTGTTATTCATCCATAAAGACTTAATTTGCATTTGTAAACATATAGCATATACTCTGGAAATAATAACACTTTCATTCTTTAATGCTTTTTTTTTTATCATTGGGGCTGACAGAATGGTTACCAGGTAAAGGTGCTTGCTGTCAAACCTGATGACCTGAGTTCCATCCCTAAGACGCACACAGTGAAAGGAGAAAACTGGCTCCCAAACGCTGTCCTCTGACACCTTCACATGTGCACTGTGGCACCAATGCTCACATGCACCCTCACATGCATGCACACACAGATAAATAAATGTAACAAAAATTTAAAATAATAAAATAAAATGATCCCTGTGATTTTACCAGCAAATAACCCATATGTTATTCCTGTTTTTTTTTTTTTATTATTGTTGGAACTTTCCTTGGTGAATATCCGTAAAATCTGTTAGGAATTTGCATCCATACTTTGTTGCAGACCAGGCTCTGGGCTCTGGGCTGTGAGCCGCTCTTTATTTTGTCGTTGTAATGTACTCCTTTGTCCCCTTTTCTGAGAACTTGGTGAGTGTGATGCCATCTTTACTGATTCGTTTATATTTCTCTAAATTTTGTTCTGTGTGCTTTAAAGACAGTAGGAGGCATAAAAACTTTAGAGCAGCTGGTGAGTCTGTGTGTGTGTGTGTGTGTCTGTGTATTTATGAGTGTGTGTCTGTGTCTGTACGTGTCTGTGTGTCTGTGTCTGTATGTGTCTGTGTGAGTGTGTCTCTGTGCGTGTGTGTCTGTGTGTCTGTCTCTATGTGTTTGTATGTGTCTGTCTCTGTGTGTTTGTGTGTGTCTGTGGTGTGTTCATGTGTTGGTACAGGTTTTCTTAGATGTGTGTGCACATACCACCATGCTTGGCATTTTTTCATGTGTGCTGAAGCTCTGATCTCAGGTCCTTATGCGGTGTGGCAAGTTTCTTGCCAACTGAGCATTGTCCCAGCCCTGGTAGCTCCTCTTTGTCCCTTTCAAAGCTGTAACTCTTAAATCTATTGTCCTGTAAAAGTATGGCAGTCCTTTGCTATATTTCTCTATGTGTTTATTTACATGTGCCCCACTGAAGCAGACTCAGTTTAATCTAATTCTCATACCCTCCATCTCATCTATCACCTATCTATCATCTAGATGTACCTATCATCTATAATCTATTATCTTTCATCTATATATCTATCATCTATCTATCATCTATACATCTATCTCTCATCTATATATATCATCTGTATATCTATCTAGCATCTATATATCTATCTAGCATCTATATATCTATCATCTACCTATCATCCATGTTTCTATCTAGCATCTATGTATCTATCTATTTAGTTTTTTGGGGGACAGTGTGATCCAGGTTAGCCTTGAACTCACCATGTGGCTGAGGATGACTTAGAACTGGCCCTCCTCCCTGCTTTTCTGAAGTGTGTATGCCAGCATCCCCAGCCTTAATTCCTTCCTCACTAGCCCCGTCTTGGAGCACAGTGACAGTCTGAGGTCCCAAGGGTTTAGAACTTCAGCATGTCACCATGGGGGACGGGTCTCCAGCCTGTCAGAGACAGTGCCTTCCTGACATCTCCTGTCCCTTCTTCTTGAGGCTCTTCTCTCTTCATGGCCCATGGACGTTTTTTACTAGAAGGACTGTGGGGTCTGGAAAGTTTTTGAGTCTTTAAATGTACGTCAAAAACTTTTCCCCCATTTTTCAAACACTTGTGCCATTGTTTAGCTAAACATAGAATCCTAATTACAAACTCATTTTTCCTTAGAACTTTAAATCTCCCAGCCATTGTCTTCTTGCAGCTGAGGTTGTTAGTGGCTGCCTCTCGTTCTTTTTATTTGTTGATTTGGGGGCGGGTGTTTGCTTGAGACAGGATCTGCTGCAGCCCAGGTTGGCCCCTAACTCCATATATGACCTAAAATGACCTTAAACTCCTCAGCCTCCTGCCTCCACCTCCCCTGTGCTGGCTTCACAGATGGTTTGTGTGGTGCTGGGGGGCACCAGAGCTTCCTGGGTGCTACACATCCCCAGCCTCGTTCTACTAGGCAGATAACATATTTCTGCAATCTCTGGAATTTTTTTTTCTAGTTTTTCTCACTGAGCCACTTAGGAGGCCCTTTCCAATCTTTTAGGTTTGTAACTTGGTCATAAGCTATGTCCACTCCTAAGATCAGTCAATCTGAAGTTCCTCTGTATGCTTGAGTAGCATCTCCCACTTCCCTTGGGCAGGGGTGAAGGATGCATTTCTTTGGGGTATTTTGTTTTGCTTTTTATTTGGTTGGTTGGTTTTAACAGCATCTCAGGTAGCCCAGGCTAGGCATGAATTTTATTTATTTATTGTTTTTTCGAATCAGGGTTTCTCTGTAGCTTTGGAGCCTGTCCTGGAACTAGCTCTTATAGACCAGGCTGGTCTCAAACTCACAGAGATCCGCCTGCCTCTGCCTCCCAAGTGCTGGGATTAAAGGTATGCACTTCCACCGCCCAGCTAGCTATGAATTTTCTATGCTTTTGAGGATGACCTGAAACTCCTAATCCTCCTGCCTCCACTTAGAGGCATGCACTGCTATATCCAGTTTTAATGTAAGCTTTGTTTTGGAGACTTCACTCTGTCCCTTGTGGTGTGTCCATTAGCTCTGTCTTTCTCTGAAGTCCAGTGCTCATGCTATGAGGACCATCCTCCAGGGGATTTCTCCCTGGTCTGTCACCACGGCCTCCTCCGTGCTGAGGGGTCGTTCTGCTCTTAGCAGGTTCTCCCTGTCCCTCCGTCTCTGACCTCCAAACCCCCTGTCCATGGAAGAAGTCACCCCCTTGTGCTGCTGCCTAACCAAGGTGGGATGAGGAGAACTGGCAGATGACAGTCCCATGTTAGACAGGGTCTAAACTGTCCCCTTGGAGTCGTGTCTGCTGCATAGCTGCTCGAGTCTTGGGGGCAGCCTTTCCTTCAGCCACTTGCATCGCTTTGTATATTTCAGCCTATGCTTTACGGGAGTTACTGAAAGATTTCTTGTCGTCTCCATTAGGAGTGAGAGAAAGAGAAAGAGGGAACTATGTTTAGTATGTGTGTAACTTATCATCAAACTGCCTCTGTGATGTTATCCACTAATCTTGCCCAATTAGTGAACCTAATGACCACCAAACTTTCTCTTTTTCCCCTCCTTTCTCCTTGAAATTCTTTTTGCACAAGGTCGATGCTTGTCTATAATCCCAGCATTTAGTAGGTAGAGGCAGGAGGACTGTCATGAGTTCAAGGCCGGCCCGGGCTTCATTAATGAGTCAAAGGTCAGCCTTGATTATATAGGAAGGAGAGAGACAGAGACAGAGA
>NW_004949125.1:686662-705034 GCF_000317375.1 Microtus ochrogaster | reverse complement strand
ACAAATTGTGCTGGCAAAACTGGATGTCATTCTGTAGAAGAATGAAAATAGATCTATATCTATCACCATGCACAAAGCTCAAGTCTAAATGGATTAAAGACCTCAATATCAGTCCGAACACACTGAACCTGACAGAAGATTTTTCTTTTGTCTCAGCTCCTCCCTTCCTGTTCTTTGAGCCTAAGGCACAAGCCACCATCTTCTGTATGTAACTATAGAGTTCCATGCTGTGGTTTAGGACCTACGTTATTTCAGTTGTGTTAGAGGAAGCAAAATCACAGGAGCCCTTTAATGGGCTCTAGGCTTGTGCAGCAGGCACCTTTACTTTACATCACACCAGCTCTGGGGCATGGTGGCACACGGCTGGAATCCCGTCTCTCAGGCAGAGGCAGGAGGATAAGCTTGAGTTTTGAGGCTTGACTGGTCTACGTAGAGAGTTTCAGGCCAGCAAAACATTGTCAGCTTCTTCATATGGGTTATTTGGGTTGTGTTTGTTTGAGAAAGGGGCTGATGTTATAGGCCAATGGGTCGGTTTTGCTCTTTCAACCTGTCTCTCTCAGCCTTCTGAGAAGCCAGAGTGATGGGCTTACACCACCAGGCCTAGAACTGTTGCTTTTTGTTTTTAAAAAATAATAATCTTGAGGGAACTGGCGAGATGGCTCAGCAGTAAGAGCACTGGTTGCTCTTGCCGAGGACCCAGGGTCGGTTCCCAGCACACACATCAGGCCGCTCACAATGGTCTGTAGCTGTAGTTCCCAGAGGATACAATGCTCCCTTCTGGCCTCTACCAGAACTACACACATAATAATGCACATAACAACAATAGGCACACATACACGCACAAATAAAAATAAATTTAAACTTTTTGTCTGTCTTGTTCATGTGTGTATTTTAATTATATGAACCCCATTCCCCTCTCATCCACTTCCCACCTCCTCTGGGACCACATCCCTCCTACTCTTCCTTCATACCTTTTCTGTTGTATTTAACCACAGTTGCCTACATGAATAGGGGATTATTTACTGGCTCATGGGCAAGTTACCAGTGCTTACATCACAGGAGAAAAATGATTCTCCCTTTTTCCCTCCCCCATTAACTGTAACAGATTTTCATCCAGGTATATAGCCTCAAGTGCCCCTCCCCCATCTGTACCCAACCATGCTTTGTCAATGACTTCTTCAACCACTGAGCTGATGCCAGGCGACTTTTCGAGCCCCACCTAACCTTGACGGGGAAACATCGTTCCCTCGTCTCACAGATGAGAAAGTGTGGAAGACTCACTTACGCACCAGCCAGCTTAGCAGACAAAAGACCGTGCTCAAACAAGACCAGAGGCAAGGATCCATGCCTGATGTCAGTCTCTGACCTCTCCATACATGCCCACACTGACGCCTGAGGTCATACGCACTCCCCACGTGCGTGCTTCCACTCACGCGTGAGCATTCTTCTGGACCTGGCGAGATACCTCTGTGGGGAAATCACCTGAGAGCCACAGAGTGTGGATCCCCTGAACCCTGTAAATGTCATGAGCGTGGCCGCCCACGCATAATTCCAGCCCCAGAAAGGTAGACACAAGATCTGAGCAGGCGGGCGAGCTAGACCAACTCTGTCGGTGACCTCTGGGTTTGACAGAGAGACCCTGCCTCAAAGAATAAGGCACAGAGGGATCAAGCTAGACTACCAACATCAGTGTCTGGCCTCCACGTGGGCACCCACCTGTACACAGGCCCACATGAGCATACATATGAGAAATTTTTAAATTAAAAGCATGATTCTAGAGTTAATCCCAGAGATCAAATGGACCCAGCTGCTTACTGGAGAGACTTCACTCTCTTGGTTTTATGAGAGAGAGGCTTCCCTATAGTCCAGTCTGGCTTTGAACTCACTATGCTGCTCAAGCTGGTCTGGAACCCCAGCTCCTCCTGAGTCTACCCCAGCCCCACATGTGGCTTTGGGCCTCCCAGGAGCTCCTAGAATGGAGGGAAGACTCGGGCCTTTAAGAAGCAAGGGACTGACACATGAGCACTCGTGTGACTCACCACTAAGGAAGGTGACTGACCAGAAGCCATGGGAGAAATGTCACAAGGCAGAGGGCAAATGACCACAGACTGACCTCAAACAGCCCAGGGGAGCATGAACTGTCATAGAGGAAAGAACAACCTCTGCATAAAACCCCGATCCAGCTTTGCATACAGGAGTTGTTGCACTTACTGGCTTGAAAAAGTTCTGTGAGCCAGGCATAGCACTGTACATCTGGATACAGAGCTCAGGATGCTGAAGCAGGAAAGTTATGAGTTCCAGGCTAGAGTGGATGCCTAGGAAGACATTGGTTAAAAATAAAAACCAAGGTTGGAACTCAACAATAGAGTACCTTGTCTAGAATCCCTCAGAGCAGAGTTGGAAGTATGGCTCGGTGCTGAGAGTCTCTGCCTAGAATCCCCCAGTGAGGGACTGGGGTGTGGCTCAGTGGTAGAGCCCCTGCCTAGAACCCCCCAGTGAGGGGCTGGGGTGTGGCTCAGTGGTAGAGCCCCTGCCTAGAATCCCCCAGTGAGGGGCTGGGGTGTGGCTCAGTGGTAGAGCCCCTGCCTAGAATCCCCCAGAGAGGGGCTGGGGTGTGGCTCCATGGTAGAGCTCTTGCCTAGCATGAGCAAGGCTGAGTTCTGTCCCCAGTACTGCAAAGGAATAAAAACGCTGGAGAAACTAAGGTGGAGAAAATTCCTTGTAACTTCTGAAATATACCCTGAGGGTTAGCGAGCCACGTTTGACTCATTCTCTGGAAGAGGAAGCATTTGGTGTTGGAGCTGTGATTAAATGGATCCCCGTGTCAGCTGCAGAAACAAGTGTGTTAAGGATGGCGCATCAGCCCCAACTGCGTGTGACCTCGTTTTATTGCCCCGCGACGTGACCTCAGCATTACTTAAGTGGAGTCGCTGTGTTTTTTATTGCACTTTCCCCATCTTTCCCCACGGCTGCCCATATTTCGTGCCACACTCCCCGTCTCTCGTCAGCCACCGTCCATTACTGTCACCCTGTCACCGCTCGCCTGATGTCCTTGCAGTGGGTGCCAAATGGAGTTGTTCTGGTTAAATAAACCAAGTGAGACTGAACTGCAGAGGAGCAATTGAAATCCAGACACCTGAGAGGAACTGACAGTAACTAGGTATCAAGGTATGTCAGTTATTACTGGCAGGGGCGGAAAGTATTGGCATGTAGAACGCTGTAGATGGATCAGGAGCCCTGCTGGGAAACCGGAGACCATTGCCCATGTCTCTGGGAACGCTGCATTCTCGTCTGTGGTGTGTGGCTGATTTCCCATTCATCTTTCCCATGATGAATTTTTATTTCTAGCTGCCCCACTGCAGACATGAAATATTAGATTTTTTTTTTGACAAGGTGGAGGAGCTGGGGAGATGGCTCAGTGAGCAAGGTGAAGATGTGAGGAACCGAGTTTGGGTCCCGGGGACCCATATAAAGCTGAACGTGGTAGCATACCTCTATAATCTCAGTGCTCCTGTGCCAAGATGGCAATCCCCAGGAGCTAGGAGGCTGGTTGGCCCATCGGGTACTGCAGCAAACTATAAAGAGATGCTGGCTCAAACACTGTCAAGTTGAAAACCAACACCCAAGGTTGTCCTTTTACCTCCATATTCATATGGTGGGATGTGCGTGCCTGCACACACACACACCCCGTACACACACGCATACACACACATGCACACACACATAAACATGCATACACACACATACACACCATACACACACCACACTCATAAAATAAAACAAAATACTTCAAGATATGGTTAATCTCATACCACTTGGTCCTCTGTTGAGACAGTAGGAAAATGAATAGGAAACCAAGTGGCTTTGGTGCAGATCCTGGCCATCCAGTTACTCGTCATTCAACCACTCCAGATGGTAGCTCTCTAAGCCACAAAATTCAAATGATTCTAGAACCTCCCTTACTACAGAGTCATTTTAAGGATGAAATAAAACTGAGAATGATGGTACACACCTGTATTCCAGCTCCTCAGGAGGCTGAGGTGGGAGGGTTATAAGTTTACAATTAGCCTGTGCTGCATAGGTAGCTCTTGGCTATAGGTACCTGTAGGTAGCTACACACACACACACACACACACACACACACACACACACACAGCGATAGAACACTTACTTAGAACCCACCAGTAAGAGGGCTTTGGACTAGTCAGTGGATAACTTAACTAGAATCCCCCAGTGAGGGGTTAGGATATGGTTCTCAGTGGTAGAGCCTCTGCCTAGAATCCCCCAGTGAGGGGCTGGGGTGTGATTCAATGGTAGAACACCTGCCAAATTCCACCCACAGAATCACAAAGAAAAAGGATTACATTATATTGTGCTTTTACGTGTTTAATCCCAAGTAATAGCAGTGTTGGATGACAGATGAGAAAATATGTTACTCCAAACGCTACCAGTCAACCAGGACCAGATCCAAAATGCAAGTTCCCAGGCTGGGGTGTAACTCAGTGGGTGGAGTGCTTGTCCGGCATGCACAAATCCCTGGGTTCTGGGACCAGCACACCACAAACCGCGTGTGAGACACATATCTGTAATCCTAACATATGTGAAGATAAAGGCTCAAGGTCACCCTGAGCTACCTAGCAAGCTGGAAGTTAACCTGGGCTGCATGAGATCCCTTCTCTGGTGGAGGGGGAGGAAAAGAGGAGAACTTTTAATCAAATAAATACAAGTTCCCAGGCCCCAGCTCTGCCCTGTTGTGTTAGAATCTCCCTTCAACGAGAGTCCCAGCTGGGCTATCGACCCCAATGGTCAAAGAACCTCCTTGTTTTTTTAGTTAATTTTAGTCAATTGAACAAACAAATCTGTGTTATGCTATGTTATGAAGTCAGGAAAATAATTGATGTTGCTGGAAGGATCCACCGACAAAGCCCAAATGCTCTGTTGAGTGTTTGAATCTGATTCTTTACAAAGAGGGGAAACAGCCCAGAAAGGGTGGCTGTTTGCCAAGGAACAGCAAGGTTGGGGCTGTGTGGTCTATAAAAGTCACCCACCACGAAGCGGAAATGGTTAATTAGCTCACCAATCTGCAGTTTGGGCGGAGTCACCATCTGCACCTGCAGCTCCCTGTCAGTGAGGATAGCTCACCTGGGCTTCACTTCCCAGCTGCCGCCACAAGCTGGCAATGACTGTGGTTGCCAGTAGGGGGCGCAGCGGGTCTTGGGCCTGCGTACCTTGATTCCTCCCTCCTACCTGGGCCTATCCTCAGGTGGATCTCCTTCCCCTGGCATGTGCCTGAGATTTAGAATGAGTGTCCCAGGAGATAGGCAGGGCCACACAGTCAGAGAGGGAAGGAGGAGGAAGCGGGGAGGGGCAGGGGATGGAGGGGTGAAGAGGAGGAGGAAGAGCAGGAGACATAGCACAAAGTGATGGCCCCTTCTTCCACCTATGTCCGCCTCCCCGACTACCCTCTCCATCTCCTCTTCTTCCTCCTCTCCCTCCTTCCTCTGTTTTTTGAGACGAGGTTTTGCCATGTTTGAGTGGGCCTCAAACTCTCAATCCCCCCGACTCAGTCTCCTGAGAGCCAGATGACAGACATAGGGAACCCTAGTCCCTTTCGGCACTGTTTGGAGAGTCTTCCACGCTGGGTGCGCACCCTAGGTCTCTTACTTCCGTTAGTATTCTGTTGCTACGGTTTGCTGATCTGCGCTCCTGCGGTGGATGTTATAGGTGGAGCCACTCAGGTATTCCTGCACACGTCCTGGCCCAAGGACATGTCTTCATTCTTTCCAAGTATATCCCTACCATGGCACTGGGGTTGAAATTAGTTGGTATAGTTGGCTTAGCATGCAGGAAGCCCTGGTTCCCTGGCCAGATGTGGCCCGCCCACCTGTCATCCCAGCAATGAGATGGATGCAGGAGGGCCAGACGACCAAAGTCATCCTCGACTACATAGCGAATTCAAAAACAAGCTGGACTACATGGGACCCTGTCCCAAAATATAAAAGTGGGGGCCAGTGAAATGAGCCAGCAGGTGAAGGTGCTTGCCCCCCAAGTCCGACGACCTAAATTCAGTTTCTAAAACCCATGTAAGATTGGAAGGAGAGGCCGGGCGGTGGTGGCGCACGCCTTTAATCCCAGCACTCAGGAGGCAGAGGCAGGCGGATCTCTGTGAGTTCGAGACCAGCCTGATCTACAGAGCTAGTTCCAGGACAGGCTCCAAAACCACAGAGAAACCCTGTCTCGAAAAACAAAAACAAACAAAAAAAAAAGATTGGAAGGAGAGAACAGCACAAAGTTGCCCTCTGACCACCACATGCATGTCATGGACACGTACCCACAACACACATGTTCAATTGTCATAGGTGTTCTTGCTTAATTCACAGGCTCTTGAGCCTTAGAACCCCAGCAATCTTCTGAGTCACGGGGCTAGGGTTGTTTAATTTCCCAAACAGGTGTTGCTGTTTGACACTTGCCCCACCCTTGCTCTGTGTGACTGTTTCAGTTGCCACACAACTCATACACTGGAGCTTTAAATGCTCACCATGCTATCAGATGCGTGTGTGTGTGTGTGTGTGTGTGTGTGTGTGTAGTGTGGGTGGGATGTGTGTGGTGTGGGGGATATGGGAGTATATATGGTGTGTGTGTGGTGTATGTGGTGTGTGTGTATATGTATATGTATGTGTGGGTATGTTAGTGTTTGTGGTATATATCTGGTGTGTGTAGTGTGTGTGGTGTGCAGGGATGTGTGTGGTGTGTATGTGTGTCGTGTGTGTGATGTGCAGGGGTGTGGGACGTGTATGGTGTGTGTGTGGTGTGCAGGGGTGTGGGGCGTGTATGGTGCGTGTGTGTGATGTGTGTATATGTGTGTTTATGAGTGTGCGTATGTGTATTTATGTATATTGTGTGTTGTGTGTGTGGAGGGGGAGGTGTGGGGGTATTTGTGGCATGTGTGATGTGTGTGTATACATCCATGTATGTATCTATGTGTGCGTGTGTGTATATGTGTGTATGTGTGTGGTGTGTGTATGGTGTATGTGTGTCTGTGTGGTGTGTATATGGTGTGTGTGTGTGTGTGTGTGAGAGAGAGAGAGAGAGACAGACAGACAGACAGACAGACAGACAGACAGACAGACAGATGGAGGTGGAACTATGGATGCAATGAAGATCACAGGATAATCTGTGTGCTGGTCCGTACTTCTCACTTTGTTTGAGGCTGGGTCTCTTGTTTACTGTTGCACACGCCAGTCTGCTGGTCCAAGATCTTCCAGGGATTCGCTGGTCTCCACCTCCCAGCTCACTGAGGAGCACTGGGATTACAGATGCCCACTATCATGAGCTCTGGGGATTTGAACTCAGGTCTTCATTCTTGCATAGCAAGTGTTTCCCCCACTGTCTTACACCCCCCCCCCGCAGTGGAGTTTTAATTTGCCCAACCTGATGACAAATGGCACAAGGCATTTTCTCCTGCATTTATTGGCCATTTGTGTCTCTTCTTTTCTGAAATGCCTGTTTAAACCTTTGCACACATTTTATTGGGCTATTCATTCTTAAAGCTTTTATGTGAACAATATTTTGTCAGCTACATGTCTTGAAACTATTTTTCTCCAAGTGTATGGTTTACCTGCTCATATTATTAGTAGCGTTTCTGATATGCAGTTGCTTATTTTGATGAATTTCTTCCCCAATTTGCGGCTTAGTGCTTTCTGGAGTGTTCTGAGATAATCTTTGCCAACCTCGTGTTATAGAGGTTGTTTTATGCCAGGTGTGATGAGTACACACCTGTAATCCCAGCATTCAGGAGGCCAGGCAGGTGGACAGAGAGGCGGAACCCAGCCTGGGCCACATGGTGAGACCTCTTCTCAAAAATACAATTAAAGTCTTACATTTTCGGCCTGGAAAATTACAGCTTTGACTTCTAAGTCTGCAATCTGGGGCTGCTAAGAAGCCGGCTCTGTCAATCAAGTGCTGGCAAGTGTGAGGGCCTGAGCTGGGATCCTCAGCATCCACGTAAAAGCTGGGCCTGGCAGCCCACGTCTGTAACCCAACTCTGGGGAAGGAAAGACAAATGGATCCTCAGAGCTCATTGGCCAACCAGCCTAGCCAATTGGTGAGCTCCTGGTTCAGTAACAGACCCTGTCTCAAAATATAAAAATGGTGCTGGGGAGGTGGCTCAGTGGTTAAAAGTGCATACTGCTCTTGCCGAGGACCCAAGTTCAATCTCCAGTACCCACACCGGGCAGCTCATAACCACCTGTCACTCCAGGTCCAGGGGATCCGATTCTCTTTTCTGACCTCTGCAGGCAACTGCACTCATGCATACACACCCATACATAGGTGTGCATAATTAAAATTTTTAAATCTTTTTAAAAATACAATAGGGAGGCTGAAAAGATGGCGCAACAATATGATTAAGAGCACTTGTTGCTCTTGCAGAGGACCCAAGTTCAGTTCCCAGCATGCACATAATGGTTCACAGCCATCCGTAAGTCCAGTTCCGGTGGATGCACCAGCTTCCTCTGACCTTCATGGCTACCAGACATGCACGTGCTTCACATACATTTATGCAGGCAAAGCATCCATAAAAGAAAATAGACCTAAAAATGAATACATAAGGGGGTGACAGATCGATGAAGACACCCGAATGCTGACATCAGCCTCCACATGCATGCATGTGTACACACTCACACACAGACACATACATAAGCTATACACTTTTGCACACACACCAAAACCAAAAGCTTTCAATCTGCCTTGCACTGCTTTGTGTCCAGTATGAGGTAGGAATTGATGTTCTCCTTCCCCGTGGATATCTGCTTCCCCGTGGATATCTACTTCCCCCGTGGATATCTGCTTCCCCCGTGGATATCTGCTTCCCCTGTGGATATCTGCTTCCCCCGTGGATATCTGCTTCCCCCGTGGATATCTGCTTCCCCTGTGGATATCTGCTTCCCCCGTGGATATCTGCTTCCTTGTGGATATCTGCTTCCCCCGTGGGTATCTGCTTCCTCTGTGGATATCTGCTTCCCCCGTGGGTATCTGATTCCTCTGTGGATATCTGCTTCCCCCGTGGATATCTGCTTCCTTGTGGATATCTGCTTCCTTTGTGGATATCTGCTTCCCCTGTGGATATCTGCTTCCCCTGTGGATATCGGCTTCCTCTGTGGATATCTGCTTCCCCCGTGGATATCTGCTTCCCCTGTGGATATCTGCTTCCTCCGTGGGTATCTGCTTCCTCTGTGGATATCTGCTTCCCCCGTGGATATCTGCTTCCTTGTGGATATCTGCTTCCTTTGTGGATATCTGCTTCCCCCGTGGATATCTGCTTCCTCTGTGGATATCTGCTTCCTCTATGGATATCTGCTTCCCCTGTGGATATCTGCTTCCTCTGTAGATATCTGCTTCCCTGTGGATATCTGCTTCCCCCGTGGATATCTGCTTCCCCCGTGGATATCTGCTTCCCCTGTGGATGTCTGCTTGCTGCAGCTCTAGGTTTGAAAGACTTCTCTCACCACCAAATTATCTTGGTGCCCCTGTCAAATTAATCAACTCTGTAAACATAAATCTGCTTTCAGAGTCACTGTAAGAACTGATAATTGACTTTTCTATTTACTTTACCGTCCTACTATTTAGCTTGAATCCCAAACCACACTCACTATTTCTTAATTTGTGTGATGTCACAGCAGCCCTTGAAATGGAGTTACATGAGTCCCTTGCTTTTATCCCTCTGGCTGTTCAGAGTCCCTTTCATTTCTATGTGAGGTGTGTGTGGTACATACATACATGTGAGTGTATAGGTTCATACCAGTGTGTAGGCATGTGGAGACCAGAGCAGGAAGTGGGGTGTCTCCCTTCATCATCTGCCTTTTTACATTGACAAGTTCTCACTGAGCCAGAAGCCAGCAAACTCCAGACATCTGCCTGTCTCCACTCACCCCCCATGGCCCAGTGAAGCCATTCCCAGCTCTTCACATGGGCCCTGCCTATTCAAACTCCAGTCCTCATGTTTGCAGAGCAAGGACTCTTAATCACTGAGTCATCTCTCCTGCCCTCTTGTTTTTTCTTTATAAGAATTCTTTTACTAACACTCAAACAGAAAACCTAAGTGGCATTTGACTGGGATTTATTGAGACTCCAGATCACTGGGAGATGCTCTCTTAACAATGCTGAACAATCTCACGTCCATGGACATGGTATACCCTTCCATTTGATTTAAGCCTCATTAAGTTTTTCTTAGCATTTCTTTGTGTTTTCAGCATGGACATTCCTCGTATCTTTTAGACATTTAAATCCTAAGGATGTTATGTTTTTTATATTTCAGGTTTTGTAGAGTTTTGTATATTGATCTTCTGTCTTATAACCTTGCCAACTTGGCGAATATTTGTTGTTAGTTATTATTAATTGGTTCCTATTGAGTCTAGATTTTTCTGTAGCCCCGTTTAGATTCTTGAGGTAACTGTGTTGTCTGCAGAGACTGACAGTTGTACTCTTCCTTTCCAAATTTCACCCTCCTTATTTCTTTCTCTTGCCTTTTTAGATTGTCTGGGAATGCTAGAATGTTGAATAAAATGGGTTAATGGCTTTCCAACAGGATTGCCTTGAATTCACTATATATCCCAGCCTGGCCTCAAACTCAGAATCCCCCTACTTCCGCCACCCAGTACTGGGGTTACAGGCATGCACCAACTTGCCCATATAGGAAAGTAGTTATTATTTTCATCTCAAAGTATGAGCACCTGTTATTGTTTGGAGGGCAACCCCATCCATGCTAAGTTCCTGGGAGGTTTGAATGTGAGTGATGCTGAGCCAGTGTTTCCTGGGGAGACATGAACAAATGTCTGTTCACCCCAATAGAGCACCAGTAACAGACCAAAGAAATTATCCCTCTCGGGTCTAAAGTTATTGGGGTTGTTTACAGAAGTGTGGGTGAGGGAGTACTTATAAAACATGGTTAACTCAAAAGCAGCTTCATCAGAAAAAAAAAAAAAACCACCCTAGCATGGGTAAAGATTCAGGAACGCTGCCGGGCAGTGGTGGCGCACGCCTTTAATCCCAGCACTCAGGAGGCAGAGGCAGGCGGATCTCTATGAGTTCGAGGCCAGCCTGGTCTACAAAGGGAGTTCCAGGACAGGCTCCAAAGATACAGAGAAACCCTGTCTCGAAAAAACAACAACAACAAAAAAAAAGATTCAGGGACGCTGCATCCTGGAGTTCCCTGCATGCCTTACAGGTTGCTCCATTGGAGAATATCCTGTCCATCACCAGTTACTGTTTATATAACCATGGGAACTTATATGCAATATAACTTGTGAATCCTGTAAGTTTCAGGAACTTCTTGAGACTTGTGGATTTAGTTTGAGTCTTATGAGCCTCCCTCCTCCCTTTAGGAGAGAATATTTTAGTTCAAAGGAAATAGTCACAAAACAAATGGATACTGAACTTTGCCAAATGATTTTTATTTTTGCCATCTACTGATGGCAAGCATGAGGGCTTGAGCTCAAATCCCAGAACCCATGTAAATCTGGATTCAGAAATACTTGTGTTTGTAATTCCAGAACTCCCATAGAAAAATAGGAAGCAGAGTTAGGAGCATCCAAGGAAGCTCACAGACCAATAGCCAGGCAGGCACAGCAGCAAACAAGAGACAGGGACCAACTAATTAGCATATGCAACCATTTACACTGTCACAACCTGAAGTTGTCTTCTACTTCCCACATGTGTGTAATGGCACTTACAAGCCATTCTTGCACATCCACTCACATCACACACAAACACATACACATGGAGACATTGAAAACTAAAAAATAAAGAAGATGTTCTTCAGGGACCTTCAGTCCTGGATGCTGTGTTTTGTGACTGTCAGTTAAGTCTAAGTGATTTACAGTATTATTCCAATCTTCCGTGACCTTGCTTTTTATCTACCAGTCCTAATATTTAGCATAAAAAGGACAATTGAAATGGATAAATACTGGGCAAAAAGACCACAAAGCTTTACGTAAGCAGTTTACCAGACTGAAATATATATACACACACACACACACACACACACACACACACACAAACATATATATATATATATACAGATTCTTGAACTAGGAAAATAACACAGTCAGTCAAATGTCTTACAAGGACCCAAGTTCAATCCTCAGCACCCATGTTAAAGAAAAGCATAGGTATAGTGTCCTCCTTTAGGAGACGGCAGGTCACTGTGTCTCACAAGTGGCAAGCTGAGACAGATCGGTGAGTTCTAGGCCAGTGAGAGAAGTCATCTCAAGAAATAAGGGGGACAGCTACTGAAGAACAGAACCCAAGGTTGACCTCTGACCTTCACATACATGAGTATACACACATGCACACATGCACGCGCACACACACACACACACACACATACACACACCACTCCATTCATTAAAAAGAAAAAAGGAGGGAGGGAAGGAGGGAGGTAGATAGGTAGGCAAACTTTCTCTTTTGGTTATACTGCTACCTGAGTTCTGTGTCTCTGCCTGGGACACATAGTTCAGAGTCTTTCCTCTTGTGAATTGGCTGTGTTTCTTTGGCTAAAGGAGCCCATCTTACAGCTGGCAGTGTCTCTTTGCCTGTTTTTAATATAGCTCTGTGTGTGTGTGTGTGTGTGTGCGCGCGCGCGCGCGTGTGTGCACGTGTGTGCGAGCGCGCGCAGTTTCCACTATTTATGTTCTCTGGGTCTTAGACAATTTTTAGAAGATTTTGTGTGTATGTGTATGAGGCTTTTGCTAGCACGTGTGCTAAATGCATGCAGTACCCACAGAGGCCAGGAGGGAGCATTGGATCCCTGGAACTGGAGTTACAGGTGGTTGTGAGTCAAGGCATGGGATCTGGGAACTGAAGTCAGGTTTTCTGTAAGAGCAACCAGTGCTCTTATGCCCTGAGCCATCTCTCCAGCCCCCTTTCTCTGTGTCTTTATATTGAAAATGAGTGAGTGAGTGAGTGAGTGAGTGAGTGAGTGAGTGAGTGAGTGAGTGAGTGAGTGACTGAGTGTGCACACACGTGCATGTGTTATAATCAGGAAGCCACTGAAATCTTTTAATCCACTCTGACAATCTTAGAGTTTTCATGTTCCTCCGCTACCTACCTCTCGCCTGCTAAGCTCTGCCACTTATGTGTGTGTTCTTCCTGGCACAGCTCCTTCTTCCACTTCCCCTACTTGCTTTCCTTCTGCGTGAATATATCTGTGTGGAGGTCAGAGGTCACATCAGGTCTCTCCCTCTCTCTATCATTCTCTACCTTACTCTTTGAGACAGGGTCTCTCACTGAACCCAAAACTCACCTAGTCAACTATAGTGGTTGGCCGGTGTCCCCCAGAGTGCCTCTTGCCTCTTCTCTCCCCCGCCTCTGGTGCTGGCCTTATGAATTCTAGAGATCTGAACTCAGGTTCTTGTCCTTGGGCAACACACACTTTCTCAGCTCAACCAGATCTCTCTTGCTTCCTGTGGACATACCCAGGACCTTTCTGATGCTCCATTTGTGTCCCTCCACTGGCTTGTTAGCCTGGCTCTGTGTTTTATCTCTGTGCACTCACTGTTCCTCCGTGGCTTTTAAAGTGGGTCTTTAAGTCACCCTAGACTACTTTGTAATAATGTTATACGACTTCACATATACCGTAGAATCTTACAGCCACATCCGTTTCCTTAACCCTCCGTTATCCTTTGTGCTCTTGTCTTCTGCCTGACTGCTACCTCTATTATACACAGCACAATCCATTATCATTTTGGCTTTAGACAGTCACGATTGAAAGGAATTAAGGATGACTTCAGAATAGTTCATTAACTCACTACCTTCCGTATCTAAGACTCTGCAGCAGTTCGTGCACATCAAAGCTTTATCTGGTATCATTTCCTTCAGTCTGAGAAATGTACTCAGCGGGGTGTGGTGGCTCACGCCTATTACCCCAGCACTTGAGAAGCTGGGGCAGGAGGGTAGAAAATTGGAGGCCACCATGTGTTACTGTGATTGTTTTCATGGTCAACCCGACAGTCTAGAATCCCTAGGAGACACACTTCTGGACGTATGTGTGAGAGATAATACACATTAGGATCGCTGAGGCAGGAATACCCACCATGAGATAGGCAGTGCCACCACATGCGCTGATGTCTCAGACTGAATAAAACGAAGAAAGTGAGCTAAACACCAGCGCTCCTGTCTCTGCTTCCTGACTGTAGATGAAGGGGAGCAGCAGCCTCCAACTTCTGCCGCCATGCCGTCCCTACAATGATGGACTGTGTACCCTCAGACTGTGAGCCAAAATTAATCCTTCCTTCCTTCCTTTAGTTGCTTTAAGATTTTTGTCACTAGTAAGCTAACAGCAAAGGGGGTATTGGTTAACTTACTCCTCAGGTGAGAGATCCCTGGCCCAGGACTGTCTGTTAGTGAGGGCATCACAGACAGTGCCTCAGCATAGTGTCTGTATGTGTAAAAGGGTTAGAGAAGGGTACTGCCACACAATGGCTTGGACAGCAGCTAATATTCTTTTCTGAAAGATTTGCTCTTTAATCTGTGTACTGGTGTTATGCCTGCATATTTATATCTATGTGCCACATATGTACCTAGTACCATGCAGGCCAGAAGAAGGTGTTGGATCCCCTGGAACAGGAGCTGCAGATAGTTGTGAGCCATCACATGAGTGCTGACAATTGAACCCTGATCTCCTAGAAGAGTAGTCCATGCTCTTAACCATGAGCTTGTCTTAAAGTTGCTAAATTCTAACATTATGTTCTTACAGTTGGATTCAGAATGTCCAGGCAGGCTTGAGAAGCTGTAACTCTAACAAGTCCTGGGTGATGCTGAAGTTGATGATAATGTTGATATTGATGCTGATGCTGGTACCGGTGATGATGATGTTGCTGATTATACTGAGGGTGCTAGTGATGATGATGATGATGATTCTGGTGATGATATTGGTAATGTTGCTGACACTGATGATGGTACCAATGCTAAAGCTGATGGAGATATTGGGGATGATGACGACGATGGTTCTGGTGATGATGTTGGTAATGTTGCTGATACTGATGATGGTGTTGATGCTAAAGCTGTTGGAGATGTTGGTGATGATTGTGATGGCACTAGTGATGATGCTGATAATGTTGCTGATACTGGTGCTGATGCTGGTACTGGTAGTGAAGATACTTGTAATGATGTTGATGCTGGTTCTGTAGTTGGAGCTCATGCTGGTGCTGATGCAGCAGCCCACTTTGCTTCACGTAGCATTTGAGTCTGTAAGAAAGGTTTGCATGGGGCACTAAACCCAGAAAGTGAAGAGAAATGGGAATGGTTTTCAAAAACACATTTTTCTTCCAAACATTTGATGTTTTCAGCCAGCTGCACGCGTTGAACTAACAGTTATGCCTGAAGGCATTTGGGCTACAGTACCTCAGACATATCAGTACTGACCCAGGAAAATTCAATGAGTGAGTGAGTGAGTGATGAAGGCATTTGGGCTACAGTACCTCAGACATATCAGTACTGACCCAGGAAAATTCGTGCAGAGCCTCAAGGAGTCAAAACCAAGGCTCTTCTTTCTTGTCCAGGAGCCAAAATCCAAATGCAGGAAGCTCCTGATTTTTTTTTAAATCCCTCAAAAAACTCTATTACTTTCCACCATGAGCTTTTTTGTGGATGTAATGATGTGTGCTCTGACTGCAGACCAATTCTCTAGGGCCATGGTGCAAACTCTGTGCTCTCCTCACATCTCACCAGGGTGCAGTGTTCTCAGGGGGTGGGTCTGTGTGCTTGCTCCCCTGTACACAGCACACAGCATCGAGTACCCAGAATTGCCCTCTACATAGTTAATGACACCACCTCCTGCCGTCTGAGCAGGCAAGGATTTCAAACACAGTCATGCAAAACACCCTGAATGTGAAGACACTCCGGGGACGAGAGCACTGACCATGTGAGCTTGTTTCTCTCCCGGCGTGTTTGAGAGATTCATGACTGAGTTTTAACTTCAGCTTCTTGGATGATATGCAGAATAGTCTGGTTGTTTGTGTGTTCCTTGAGACAAGGTCTTGTTGTGTAGGTACTTAGAATCTTCCTGCTTCTGCCTTTCAAGCATGGAAGTTAGTTAATTCTTGATTTGGAAAATTTTTATTTATTTGAATATTTTTGTGTTGGTTTGTGGGATTTCGGTGCCAGAAACAGAACTTGCACATGCTAGATAGGCATTGTACCACCGAGCCACACCCCAGCCCCTCACTGGGGGGTTCTAGGCAGGTGCTCTACCACTGAGCCACACCCCAGCCCCTCACTGGGGGATTCTAGGCATGTGCTCTACCACTGAGCCACACTCCAGCCCCTCACTTTGTGGGGGGAGATTCTAGGCAGGTGCTCTACCCCTGAGCCATGCCCCGGCCCCTCTTTTAAAGATTCTAAGCAAGTGTTCTATAACTCATCTGCGTCGGCAGCCGCTCACTGGGGTTCTAGACAGACACTCCACTGCTGACCAATGCCCCAGCCCCTCTCTTAAAGATTCTAAGCAAGTGTTCTATAACTCATCTGCGTCGGCAGCCGCTCACTGGGGTTCTAGACAGACACTCCACTGCTGAGCCCCCCTCCCTGCCCTCATTTAACAGTGAACTCTCAGGAGAGTGATGATAGAGAAATTCCAGACTTGGGCTTTAGAGATGCATTTACATCCTGCTCGCTGTATTGTCATCCCTGCTTCATGGAAAGGCTGAAGGCAGGCACAGTTGGTGGAACAGAGTATGTTTTTGAGGTACTGAGGAGAGCCTGCATAGTCCTGCTGACCTTCTGGGCCATGAGCAGAAGAAACTGAAAAAAATTCCCACCAGAAAGAGGAGCAGGTGTCCCTTCTCCCACAGCTTCTCATCCCCATCTATGGCAGGGGACAAAGTGGATCCTGCTTTTTGCATCCCAGCTCCCATCTAGCATCTCACTGGGGTCTGCTGGTTTCCTTTGGGCTCTTTTGCACCTCATTGTGCCTGGTCTCTCCCTACTGCCCCCCAGTGCTCCTTTGGAGGGTTTGTGCAGAGAAGATGCAAGCCAGGCCAGGCACATAAGGCAGGCAGGACCAGCCAGGGAAACAGAACTAATAGGATTTACAGAGACAATTTGCTAAGGAACTGACTCGTGCCAGGAGTCCTGTGACACACACCCTGCAGGGCACAGAACCTGAAAAGCCAGTGGCTGACCCACTCCAAGTCCAAAGGCTCTGCAGTCCGAGGGCAGGAGAAGACAAAGGTGCAGGACGAGAGAGAGAGAGAAACCCTCCTGAACGAGTTACCTGAACCCTCACTGGGACAAAACACCTGACATAAGCAACTTAAGGAGATAGGGTTTACTGTGGCTCACAGTTCAAAGATATACAGTCCATCGTGACAGGACAGGCATAAAGGCAGGAGCATAGGCAACTGGTCATTTTGCACCTGCCGCCGGGAAGCAGAGAGGTGCTTAGGATGATTTTGGGACTTTAGTCCATGAGATGGTGCTGCAAGCATCCAGGGTGGATCTTCTTCCTCAGTTTAATTAATTGCTAGTTCTAAATGCCAGGAAGCTGACCATCAAGATTAACTCTCAGTTCTGGCCTGTTTGTGCTCCACCCTGGTGGTGTAGGGTCCTACCTACACCAAGAGTGGGTGTTCTTCACCCATAGCAAAAGCTCATACCCATGTATGTCACCACCCTTCACCCCAGCTGCCTGGGCAGCCCTCTGTTTAACTGAGCTGGTGCATAAATTAACCATTGCAGCATCTGGTTACTGTGTGTAGAAGCACCCAGAGACTCAAGGTGGAGGCACAGAACCTGAGTGAGCAACCGATGCTCATTCTCTGGTCCCAGACTTCCCCTCTGTGGTCTCCAGCGAGCTGCAGCAAGTGGCCTTGGGAAAGCACCCAGCCAGGGACAGGTGGACAGCGAAGGGGAAAGAGTTAACAGGATAGCGGGCCCTGCTTTATGTGGCTCTCCGCATCTCTACTCTGGCTTCCGTGGCGACTTCATTAGCAGCAAGCTACTAATTAAATTTCATATTTATGATCAGAAAATAAAATCATTGGACCTTTCTGAAATAGGATTTTATGAGTTTGGGCTCAGGCAGCTGAGTCAGCAGTTGGGGGCCCGGGCTGTTTAGAATCACAGTTTCAAGGCGAAAATAAATAAAGCAAACAGCTAGCATGTGAGTCCCTTGGACTGGTGTGCAGTGGGCATAAACAGGACAGACCTCCACCCACTTGGTAAATAGAGCTTGTACCCAGTGCTTGGGTGTTGGGATGCCTGGAGCATGAGGTTTGAGCCAGCAGCCCCTAGCAGAAACTAAGGTGCTGCGTTTCTGGGTCCTCAAGTTTCTTTAAGGATGCCACATCAAGAACAATGGCAATGGGTTTTTGATCC
>NW_004949125.1:663407-686208 GCF_000317375.1 Microtus ochrogaster | reverse complement strand
CTCTCTGTATTGGAGGCATCTTTGGTATGAACACTCCGGAAGTGCTCCAGTGCCACTTCCTCATTGTGTGGGATTCAGCAGGTACCACCTTCCTTGAGAGGTTCCCAGGATCTCCCCTCCCCTGTGGCCTCAGGGAGCTTCTCTACTCTGCTGCTGATAACAAGAGAGGTTAAGACAGCAGGGATTTGCTCTCTCAGAGCGCCTAATTAGAGGTCCAAAATCACAGGTCAGTGGCTTTGAGAGAAAAACCCTTCTGCCTTTTCCAGCTGTGTTGGTTTGTTTGCTACAGGGTCTCCCTGTATAGCTCAAGATAACCTCGATCTCATAATCCTTCTGCCTCAGTCTCCCAAGCACTGAATTTACAAGGATGCAAAACTATGTGTGGCTCCTCTGTTAGGTGTATGTATGTGATGTGTGTGTGTGTGTGTGTGTGTGTGTGTGTGTGTGTGTGTGTGTGTGTACAGAAGCCAGAGGAGAATGTCAGTGCCCTACTTCATTACCCTTTATTACCATCTGTCTTATCCTGATGAGTCAGACTCTTGTCACTGAATCTGGAGCTGAGCTGGTGGCTAGCAAGTCCCAGCAATTCTCCTGTCTCCACTCCCGGCAGTGCTGGGGTTATGAGTACAAACAGCTATGCCTGGTTTTATTTAGGTTTTGGGGAACCAAACTGAGGTCTTCAAATGTTCTTCAGCACCGAGTCCTATCCCCAGCTCCCAATCCAGCTTCTGACGGCTCCTGATCCAGTCTCTGTCTTCACTTCCCTTCTCTGGATCTGTGTTCTTTGCTCTTCTCAAAAAAACTCCTGCCGCTGGCTTTAGGTCCAGGGTGGCCTCATCATGCTGAAGTCTGGAAAGGACCCATTTCCTGATAAATGTTATACCCAAATCAGCGATGTCCCCCAAAAGCCGACAAGGAAACTGAGTCCCGTTTGTAAAAGCAAAGAGCCTTTATTTTATGCAAGTTTGCAAACTCTGTCTCTCTGCATGTCCAATGTATTGGAACAAATGGAGAGCTCTGTGTTCAGTCAGAGTTGGGTTTTTATAGTAGTAAAGGTGGGGGTGAGGAATTTTTTTGAGGATCAGGACTCCTGATTGACTGGCATTTGTCTAAGGGTGTCCTGGTGAGTGTGCTGGCAGGTAATCCTATCTACAGTTGTTGGAATGTTAGGCATTTCCTTTGAATGGTCTGTTTTTGGGTAGTTCTCAGGTAATCTCAGCTTGTGGTTCTTCCTGCAGCCAGGTATTGCTTCAGGGTAAAGTACTGAGACTCAGGCCTCCATTAAATTTATTGATGGCCGAGTCCTACTCTGGCAGGTGATAATGGTTGGAAGTGAAGAACTTCCTTTTGGTGATCTGTTCATATTTAGCTTATCGTGTCTGGCTCCTTCAATAAGGTCATATTCTAGGTGGACTTGAATTTAGGAAGAGACATCATTCAACCTCTGTGCTAGTTATTTTTCTCTTCATGTTCCAAAATGCCTGAAAAGAAGCAACTTAAATCAAAACAATGAGGAAGCCATGGTGGCAGGAATGAACAGGCTGATTTTCGCAGCCAATCAGGACACAGGGAGTGAACAGGAAGTGAGATTAGGTTTAAACTCCCAAAGTCTACCCACAGTGGTCCACTTCCTCCGGCAAAGCTCTGCCTCCTGAAGGCTCCACAACAGCGCCACCAGCTGGTGATAAGGTATAAAAACATGTGAGCCAATGGGAGGGACATTTCACATTCAAACCCCAGCCCCCAAATGAGAGATCCAGTTGGAGGGAAAGACTGAAAGCCAGAAGATGTGGGACATACAACACATATAGAGTCAAGATCCCAGTGTTACCACCCATTCAGGGAAGGCCTGGGTTTCCAGAACCTGGTGCTCCAAGTAAGGACATTTTGAGGCTAGCCATCATTCATCGTGTGATTGACAGGCCCACTGCGCGATGTGCTTCTGCAAGAAATGACAACATACATTCACTTGAAGACTAATGTGATAGTTTTCCAGGCAAACAGTAACCCCCAAATGTCCACTGACAAATGAACCAATAAATAATTGTGATGCATGCATCAGCAAGCTACTGCTTAGTAACAAAGAGGAACAGCCTACTGACATGTAGTGGACCCAGTGAGTGCTAGGAAGTGATGGTGATGATGTTAGGGGTCTAAAATGCTTTGGACTCTGTGTCCACTAACAGCAAAGTCAAGAGGAAAAGAGAACAGAATACTATATGTACCTGTAGATAGATGCCTCTTTTCTGGAATGTTCCAGGCCCCCACTCACTCCTAGGTGGAGTCCTTGGTCACCTGGGTGAGGATCTGAAGAACAGCAGGAGCCAGTGTAATGGACAGTGCTGCAAAGAATGCTGGGGAAGAAAGGCTCCTGTCCTGTTCCTTGCATCCCTTCTGCTATGGGTGGCTAATGCACCCCAGTTCTCTGTGCCCACCCCCAAGTGCTATATAGAGCACAACCCCTTCTGATTCACAGCCTCTTCCCCACCCAGTTCAAATCACCCACAGACTCCACTTAGGCAACTGTTTAAACAGTGGATGTGGGGGGGGGAGGTTCTCCCTTTTTGTTTTATTATTTTTACCATGTCTGTTACGTTTACCATGTGTGTGCAGTATATATATACATGCATATATATGCATGTATATATATATGAACATGTTTGTTCGCACATGCATACTGGTATACACGGAAGTGTGTGTACATGGATGTAGAAGACAGAGGTCAATGTCAAGCGTCTCCCTTGTTTGTTTTTGTTTTGGTGTTTCCTTATTATTTGTGTGTATGTGTGTATCTACATGTATAATGTATGTGTGCACACACGTGCCGCAGTGCTTCTGTGGTGGTCAGAGAACCACTAGTGTTCTCTCCATCCATCTTTACATAGGATCTGGGGATCACACTGTGGTCCTCAGAGGCTGTACAGCCAGTGCCTTCACTTGCTGAGCCACCTCCCCAGCGCTCTATGGACCTGGAGATCACTGATTAGCTAGGCTGACTAGCCAGTGAATACAGGAGCTGTCTCCCCACCCCAGCACTGGGATTATAACCATATGCCATGTCCCTGGCTTAGGGGTTTTTTTTTTTTCTGTTTCTGTTTTGGAAGCAGTCTCACACTATAGTCCAGGCTAGCCCCAAGCTTGCCATCCCCCTGCCTTAGCCCAGTGGCTAGGATGATCCGTACCACCACATCCGTCTTCAGGTCCTGCTCGTAATAAAACAAAAAGAGAAGTATGCAGCCCACCACAGCCTCCCTCTGCACCTGCTAAAAATAGAGGCAGCCTCCTCAGAGAGTGGCGGCCATGTGGGCTTCCGGGGGAGGCTGCGGCAGCTTCCAGTATCAGCACTTTCTGGGTCCCTTGCGCTCCACAGCAGAGGACAGGGAATTTGAGAGACCCAGGGGACAGATGCCCGTGCCAGGCCCAGGACACAGCTGGTGTGCAAAGCCGTGAGTACGTTTCCCTCACAGTCCCTCCGTGGCCCTTACTATCAGAGCCGGTGAAGCAGCGTTGGTCTTCATACCTGCTCCTTTTGCTCTTGTCTATGTGTGTGTGTGCTTGGGGCCTTCAAATACGTCTCCCCCAGTGCTTGAGATGGTGCCTAGGACCTTGTACATGCTAGGCAAGCTCTACACATATCCCCTCGCACTGAATTTTCTGTAATGGGAGCTTACTGTGTAGCCCAGGCTGACCAGAATTCTCTCTGCCTCTTCCTTCCCAGTGTTGGGATGACAGGCATGCATTATCATGTGTGACCCCCTTACTCTGTAATTTCCTAAATCGGATGTGGAGTCTCAACTGCCAGGGCCCCTGTATCCCACTGGGCTGGGCTTGTGCAGAGCCCAGAACTGACCCACGGAAGGCTCCCGGCAAACCCCGTTGTTCCGTGGGAACACTGTGTTCCCGTTGAGCCTGTTGTCACAGGTGAGTGCCTTGACTCTTCTCACTGAGCACACTGTCACAGTTGAGGAGCAGCGTCGGTTCCCAGAGTGTGTTTTCTGGAAGGCTGGAGATGTTTGCAACCCCCCCTGGGGAGGATTGAAGGATATATGTCATGTTTGCTTCCAGAAGTGTCTTTCAGAAATGTGGCACCCAGACTGGCGCCTCCACAGAGAGGTGATCCTTTCTGCTAGGGAGGGATTCCCCACCCCCCACCCCAGTACTGTCAGCTGGTCTCTGGGGGATTTCTTACGTTTGGATATATGCAATGAGTGTGGTGTTGATGGTGTCCAGCAAAATGCCCAAGGCCACCCTGGGACACCTGGACTTGACAGCCACACCAGCCATGGGCAGGTTGGGCCACTTCCCCCAAATCCCAGAGCAAGATTGGGGACCCCAAAGATATCCTCCCATGAGGAGCTGTTGGAGCCCAGCAGGATGTTTGACTCTGGGCTAGAGGCTTGTGGGGTGTCTTGGGGAAATGCAGCTTGAAGAGGGTTTGGAAGGGGCCGAGGAGATGGCTGAATAGGTAAAGCGCTTGTCTTGTACCGATGGGGCCCCAAGTTCAATCCCCAGCACTCACTTTAAAGAGTAAAGCCAGACATGTGCCTCTTTTTACTGTCCCAACTCAGATGAGATGGGAGGTGGAGGCAGGAGGCTCCCTGGAGCTCCATGACCAGCTAGCCTGCTTACTTGGTGAAGTTCTAGGCCTGTGAGAGACCCTGCCTCAGAGGGAGACATCTGAGCAATGACACCAACAGCTGAGGTGGACCTTTGACTTTCTTACACACGCACACACTCACTCACATGTCTATGCACACATGCACACACACTCTCGCACACATACTCACGCTCACACACACTCACATGTATACTCACATGTATACTCATACACACAATCACACACACACACACGCCTGTGCATCTTCACACACAGGTGCATGCACACACTTATACATAAAAGAGTGACAGAGACTCCCGAAGTCCTAAGAGCTCTTTTGTCCATCAGAGATAAGGACCAAGCTGGCTTTTGTGGGGTTAAACTCACTTTAGTGGGTTGAGAAATCGACCAGCGCTGCTATGGGGCTCACACTTGGCATGTAGTCCCAGAGCTTGGAAGACCAGCCCGGGCAACTTAGTGAGTTCCAGGCCAGCCTGGATACAGAGGGATACCCTGTCTCAAAAAAAAAAAAAAAAAAAAGCAGAAAGAAAAGTTGGGGCTGGAGAGATGGTTCAGGCAGTTAAAGTGCTTGCCATACAAGCAAGGGGATCAGCTAGTGAGTATGGCAGCCCACTTATAATTCCAGCCTCAAAAGGTGGGCACAGGGAATGCCTGGAGCAAGCTGACTATAGAGACCAGCCATATGGATGTGCTCTGGGTTTGATTGAGAGACCCTGCTTCAGCGAATAAGGTGGAAGAGAGATTGAGAGTGATTCCCCAACTTCAACCTCAGACCTCCACACACATGAGCACATGAAACAAAAAAAAAAAAATTAAAAATCCAGGAGGGCCTAGAGGTGCTGTTAAATTAAGCACACAGTGCATTCATGCCACACAAAGTCACACCATGGTTCAAACAGTTTAGGGTCACCTCCATGGCCACACCTCCAGTTTGAGCCCAGTCTGCAGCTCACTGGAAACCTTCCAGCCTGGCTCACTGGGTGGGCTCACTGATGCTCCAGACAGAGAGGTGAAAAGACTCCGAGACAGGAAGAACAGTTCCCGGAGCCCCGAGCCGAGTTAAGCTAACTGACAGCTTCAGGGTCTGCTTCTGACAGGCTTCTCGCTTCATTACACAGGATCGTATCGCTGGCACACACGTACAAGGCTACGTACTGGCATCTGACTTCCTGCCATTCAGCTACATGTCAAGAAGTCAGAGGTGGTCCCAGGGCAAAAACTCCAAAGTTCACTCACTTGCATTTGGAGTCTGTGTGGTGTGTTTTTAGTATGGTTGAGGTACAGGAAACATTGAACATCAGAAAGATTATGTAGTCTTCTGTTTACTTCTCTCTCTCTCTCTCTCTCTCTCTCTCTCTCTCTCTCTCTGTCTCCTCACCATGTAGCTCTGGTTGGCCTGGAACTCACTATATATACCAGGCTCAAACCCAGAAAGATCCACCAGCCTCTGCATTTGCCGCCATGCCCATCAATCTAATAATATTTCAATAAAGAAAACGTAAGAGGACCTAAAAGTATCGAGTCCAACAATCTCCTTTAAGGGCACGTTTACACTCTGCATGGAGCATTAGAGGAAAAAAGAGGATGTCTCTGCCTTGAGAAAGCACATAGGAGCCTCTTGAGATGGCTCGCTCCTGACACCTCTCACTGTATTCGGGTGGAAAGTGTGAATCAAAGTTTTGTTTTGTTTTGTTTTTAAGTTTCAAGTACACCAGTGGCTTCAAAGCAGGTGAGCAGGTCTCCGGGAAATTACTCAGATTCTGTTCAAGTGTCTTGTGGTCTCTGGAGCTCTCCGCAGGAGGGATGTGTGTAATTTGAGCTAGTTATGGCCTTCCTTGGCTGGCAAGCTCCGTCACTCACCCCCGCCACCCCCACTGGCGGCGTTTCTCTGTGTTTCCTTTCTTCATTTCTCTTTCCCTTTCTCACCCCTGCACCTGTTCGTGCTAAATAAAACTGAGTTCTTGTTCCCCTTTCTCTCGAAAGCCCAAGTCGATGTCTCTCCCACACCTCCCACCCCCACCCTCAGCTCCACCCCGAACCCCACAAGCACACGCACACACACCATGTTTCTTTCCTTCATCTGGTTTAACTCCATTCTGCCTTCAGCATCCCACAAAAGTTCCTCCCACAATTTCAGATTCTCCAGCATCACTTCCTCCTCATTTCTTTTCATTTACGGAGGTGAAATTTGTAGAGCCTAGCACCCGCCGCCTCTTTTTCTTATTGTGCATGCATTTATTGATGGACACCAGAAGAGGGCGTCAGATCCCCTGGAACCAGAGTTGAGGTTGGTTGTGAGTCCCCAATGAGGGCGCTGGATGCTCCTCCGCAAAAGCGGTATCCACTCTCAATACTCCGGCTGTCTCTCCAGCCCCTCGCCTTGTTGTTTGCTTGTTGTGACAGCCTTCGTTGTCCTGAAACATCCTGATTGGGCTAGGCTAACATACACAGATGCCTACAGGAGCTTTACTAACTGAGCCATCTCCCCAGCCCGGCATTCACTGCTGTTCTTAAAGCTGAACATTTTGGTAGCAAAAAACTCTGTAGCTATTATGTTTACCTAGTTCCGAAATATCTCCCTGAGTGGGTTGGGGGAGAGCGCGCTCATATGCTTGGGAACACATGTGTATGCATGTGTTCACGCGTGGAGGTCCAAAGTCCATCTCAGGGAGAGCATGATGCGCTGAGGCCGGGGACAACTTGCTGGAGTCTGCTCGATCCTTTTGCTCTGTGGATCCTGGGGATCAATTCAGGTCATCGGACTCTCTGGTAGGCGCTGTTACCCTCCACACCATCTCACCAGCCTTTTCCTTAGCTTTTGATACGGGTCTCTCAGTAAACCTGAAGTTCACTGATTCAGCTAGACTAGCTGTCCCACAAGGCTGTCTCCCACCTTCCTAGGCTGCTGGCCCTCGCATTTTACATGGGTGCCGGGGATCTGAAGTCAGGTCCTCATACACGCACTACAAGTACCTCACCCACTGAGTAATCTCCCCGGCAACGAATTCCAAAGTATTTTCATCTCCGCAGAAGGGGATCTGATACACCCTAGCTAGCAGTTATCCTCTTCAGGGGCCCTTCCCTACCGCTAGCAACTGCTGTCATCCCCAATATTTGAGAGGGACATTGGGTGCCACCACTTATGAATGCCCACAGTCTGTTGTAAAGTGGCACAGTGTTCCCAGTGAACCCCTGCACACCCCTAGGATGCTATCGCCGCCAAAACAATGCCAAGGCTGTGTATAAAGTTGCTGCGCTGTGTTGTTTAGGGTATGCAGGCAAGGAGAGGAGTCTGGGGCTGGGGAGATGGCTCAATGCATGCCTTAATTTTAGTTCCTATGTCATAATAAAATACCTTGACAAAAGCAACTTAGGGGACAAAGAGTTATTTGGCTCGCAGTTCCAGGATGCAGTCCCTCCCTGTGGGGAAGCCATGGCAGCGGGAGCTTGAAGTTGCTCGTCACAACCCCAGCCATCAGCAGAGAGAAGTGAATGTGTGCTTAGTTCCTTTCCTCCACTCTTAAACCACCCACGATTGCCTGTCCAGGGAATGGGGCCACCCACAATGAGCAGGTCTTCCTAGCTCCCTCAACACAGCCAAGACAATGTCTTGAACAATATCACTTTACAAAATAGCTTCCCGAGTGTGTCGGGGAGGGGGCAGGTGCACTCACATGTCTGTGAATGCATGTGTGTATGTGAACGTGTGTGTGCCTGTACTTACACCTGGATGCCAAACGTTCACGGCACGGGTCTTCGCCAACCTGCTCTACATTTTTATATTTGTTTATGTATTTATGAGAGAGAGAGAGAGAGAGAGAGAGAGAGAGAGAGAGAGAGAGAGAGAGAGAGAGCTACAATGTGTGATATGCAGCTCAGGTGTCTGTTCCACCATGTGGGTACTGGGAACAGAAAAGCTCCAGAGCCACCCTATCCTATCTAGAAGACCCCCGGATGAGACTCCCTTCCCAGGTGATTGCAGACTACGTTGATAGCTGAAACACACCTGCACAGAGGGTGGAGCACTTGCTGTGTAGACATGAGGATCTGAGTTCAGAGCCCCAGCACTCACTTGAAGAGCCAGGTCATGCCTACCTGTAACTCTGGTTCATGGGGGACAGGGACGGGAGGGTCCTGGGGCTTGCTGGCTGTCCAGCAGCCTAGCTTAATCACTGAGCTCTGTGTGTAGTGATAGGGGATATTTAAAAAATAGGTGGAGAGCCATAGAGGGAGACCCCCCAACATCAGTGTAGGACTCCATGAAGACATATACAGGTGAGAGCACATGCACACACACAGACACACACACACACACACACACATAGACACACACACACACACACACATAGACGCACACACACCTCTATGGATTCAATACAGATGTGGCTTTTCTTGTTGATTGTTCCCAGCCCTCCCTTTGGGTCATTCTTGGCTCTCTGGATTTGCCGGCTGTATGCTTTGTCATTGGCCCGTTTTCCTCCTCCTAATGTCCCCAAGGCTCATTTATGGGGCACCGTGTGTCAAAATCACATTCCTTTTTACAACTAAGTAATATTTTACATGTACACAGGCTCTCTTTGTTTCTGACGTCAGGGGCAGCTCTGTGGGTCCAGGGCTTTGGGGACTGTCCAGAGACAGATGACAGGGGCTGAGAGAAGGGAAGGCAGTGCCCAGTGCCAGAGGCGTTGGGAGAACCAGAGGCGTTCTGACACCCCTGCTGGTGTTCCCCATTCACCCCGCTGCCTACTTCCCACAGGCTGAACCTAAGCCGGCCCTTCCAGAAAGCCAGTTAGAGAAGCCGGCAGCTACTGCCAGCCTTCCCGAGCTGCCATTTGGCTGTGCTCCGGAACACATTATAGCAATTAATTACAACCAACCCTTGATTATCTCAAGTAATAGGGGACAGAATAACAGAGCTAATTGAAGATCGGGGGTGTGGGGATGGAGGGGGCCCATACCATGGGAGAGCTATTTACTTTGTGGTTAGTTACTAGTAAAGAAACCCTTTCTGGTCCCCCCGCCCCCACTCTCTTACACACGTACCATCTCTCTCTCCCACGTTGAAGCCTAACATTTAATTGGATTCAAAAGTCTATTTTTGTGCTCAACATAGTGGCTGCTCAATTAATGTATTTAACTAGCAGGTTCCCCTGGTAGCACCTCGGCAGAGCTTTGGGGGATGGGAAAGCAGGCCAGTTTCTGGGGCTATCTATTTCTCCATGGGAATGCTCCTTGTGACAACCATGTTGAAATCAAGAGAGTCACAGGAAGGCACTGGGCAGGGTTCTTCCACAAAGCTGCTTCCCTGCTTACAGAAGAAGGATAAAGGGGGCAGATGGGCAATCTGGAGCCTCCTCGCGTGGGCCGCCAGTCGAGACGTTGAGAAATGGCCAGTGGCTCCTGCTCTCAGCAGCTCTATCTCCCTGCAGGCGTTCAAACACTTTACCTCTTCTCTCCAGCTCCTGTCCAGTTAAAAGCTAAGGGGCTCTGCCATGTTCTGCCTTCCCCCGACACCAGCATCTTGCCTGGTCCACTTTCCTCCCAGGAAGTTCAGCCAAGTCTAAACCTATCCTGGAACATATCATAGACACCAAAGCGTGAAGGCACAGAACGGCAGTCGGCTGCCTTTTCAGCTCCTGGCACCATCCTGTGTACCGCGGCCACAGCCTCCTCCTAACTGTTGCCTATTCTGCTTTGGTGTCTGTTGCTGGTTTGTTAGTGAGTCATTCCATCTGAGATGGGCTGAGGTCCAGCTGGACTCCAGTGGCACTACTCAAGGGCATCCCCACCCAGATCTCCAGGAATCTCTCTCCCGAATGTCACCTAGTAACAATGATACAGTAAGGGAGAAGTAACCAGTTCCTCACAATTTGGTCAATGCTGGCTAATACTGGATTGTCAGTTCTCTAAGAATTAGAATCCTACATCAGAACTGTGGTGGGGCTCCGTGATAAAGCACCTGCCTAGAATCCCCCAGTGAGGGGCTGGGGTGTGGCTCAGTGATAGAGCACCTGCCTAGAATCCCCCAGTAAGGGGCTGGGGTGTGGCTCAGTGGTAGAACACCTGCCTAGAATCCCCCAGTGAGGGGCTGGGATGTGGCTCAGTGGTAGAGCACCTGCCTAGAATCCCCAGTGAGGGGTTGGGGTGTGGCTCAGTGGTAGAGTACCTGCCTAAAATCCCCCAGTGAGGGGCTGGGGTGTGGCTCAGTGTTATAATTCTGGTTTAGGAAGTGCAAGGTGTTTTAGATTTTTATCTCTGCATGAAAGGAAGGAAGAAAGAAAGGGAGGGAGGGAGGAGGGAGGGGGAAGGGAAGGAGGGAAAATTATTAGGATCCCACAAACAAAACCAAACTTCATAATCCTTCATTGAGCACGGACCCTTTTGCAAGGCTGTAGAAAGTGCTCCTCCATTCTGGTGGCATCCGGAACAGGAGTACAACGCAGGTACCATGTCTTCCCGGGAGGGTGATAAAACACAACGTTGCAGGAATGAGCCCACACAGTGCTCAGCTCGCGGGACAGTGGCTGGCTCCTCTTTATTCTCCTAGGAAGAATGGTTTGTGACGAGCAGGCTGTGTCCCCGCAGGTCAGACACTGAAGGGATGTCTCTCATAGACTTCAAGCTCATGACTGATGGAGGAGGAGAGATGGATTGGCACTTAGCTTCAAACTGCAGGCACAGCAAAACGGGGACAAACGAAGGGCACCAGAGCCCATAGGCAAGCTGTTGCAGCAGCAACCTGCCCCACACATGGGCTTGGGGAAGCAGGCCTTATCGGCTGAAGGGAAGCTTCTATGACAAGGAAAAGAAAGGCAGCGCTTATCCATTGGAAATCAATCAGCTCATAAATATTAAACGCCCGCTTATGTAAGATGCTTGCTGAGCCATGGGGTGTACAAGAAAAGATGAGAGGGGTCCTCACCTGGAGATAACTACACAGTAGATCTAAAACGACACTGACATCCCCAGGGAAGCGGATTTCAAGCCAGAGACCCTGGCAGTTTGACTGAGGAGAGGGCTTCATCCTACATCCTACTGAGGATGGCGGGAATTGTACAGATCGATGGAAAGACTACATAGCTCGGTCTCCAGTTCTCTGCGCTCGTGTCCAGGTTATTGCTACTCACCCAGCTTCACCCATCAATGGGGGCTCAGAGAGGCTGAGCAACACACTCAAGGTCACAGAGTAGGCAATGTCAGAAGTACAGTTCCAGCCCAGGATGGTCATCCTGACTGGGTTTTCTCCCCTAGGACTTGGAGGGGAGCCGTTCAACTCTTTGTGTTTGATTTCCTTCCTGTTTGCTTAACGCAGGATTTTATGATCCTTCCTCACACTCCAACCTTCTGTCCATCTCACTTGTCATCAACAAACCCAACTGACCCGAAGCTCTCGTGGGGAGGGAGATCTCCCTTCCTTACTGGTGGCTGTTCTGCCCAAGGGACCCAAACACCCAACTAAGTCAACAGCAGAAAGAAACACCGGCCACAGCAGTTCATTGCATGAAACCCACCTCCCGCTTTTTCTGCTGCCTGGAAATGGATCCGCTGAACACACAGCTGAGAGCCTGCGGCTGTGACCTCACTGAAACACTCCAGGAAAATGAGGAGACTGGGGCCTAAGCAAAGCTCTGCTCCCTGCGCCCTGGGTTAGCCAGACCTAAAGGCCCCTTGAGAAAGACCTCAGAGCCTAGGAATGGAGACGTGCTCACCTGGCATGTGTGAAGTCCCGCATTCTGCCCCCTGAACTGTATAAACCAGGTGTGGGGCCGCACACCTGTAATCTCAGCATGCTGAAGGTGGAGGCAGGAGGATCATGTTCGTTCTTAGACTCTTAGTGAGTCTAAGGCCCGCATAGATTGTGTGAGGATATATAGGAGTGGGTGGGGGAGGAAAAAGACAAAGACAGAGAGATAGGCTGACCTCGAAGTCCCATGCGACAACAGCAAAAGTCACTCCTGAGTCGGCTCCTGGACACTTTCCTGGTATGGCTGGGAGGAGCCAGGGTCTCTGACCTCAAATGTAAGAAGATCCTGGCCTGATAATGGAAGAATTAGAAAACAGGAGACTCAAATCAATGTGGAGGCACACACCAGTAATCCGGGCACTGAGGAGGCTGAGGCAGAAAGCTCGCTGTGATCTGAGACCATTTGAGCTATACTGTGTGTTTAGGTTAGCATGAGCTGTACAGCAAGACTTGGTCTCAAAATTAGAGAGAGTGAGCCCCAATCTGGCACCATGTGCCATTATACAGGAATTGAGGCCTACACTTTCCCAACTATCAACCCAGCTGTTGGGAAAAGTCGGCCGAGTTCTCATCAAACACACGGCAGTGTGTTTGCAAGTGCAAATTGCACTCACCTGCTCCTGTGATATTCCATAACATGTATAGCCCGGCAGCCGGAAACACATGGAAAATCGATCGCCACATCGATTCTCCACAGAAGTTCTGTTCTTATAAATGCAAAAGCTCACTCGGTGGGCTGCCGCCCCAAGGACCTCAGGGGCAGCACCCCGCGCTGCAGAGCCAGCTCTGGCCTGAGAGATAACGTCACCGATGCTGCAGGTGGTGGCCCTGTGATCTGTTGAAACTCACATTCATCCTTCAAATGCGAGTAGCCAGGGCTGCGATCCAAGCTGCCTGGGCCTCCTCCACTCTTCTCTCTTTCTCCCTCCCTGGCGCCCAATCTTCTCAGCAGCTTCTCCTACTTAGTGGACCTTTGAGTTCGTGTTCGTGTCTGTCCTTCCTGAATATGGCTCCTCCCTGCCTCCTTCCTCAGCTCTGGACATCTGGGTTGCTCGCCTGTGGCTTCTTCTCATTGGTTAAACCTTATTGGAGTTAAATTTCCCCCTTGCCTTTGTATTCTTCTACCGTTTGCTAAATCCTGTGAGTGACTAAGAAGTGAATGAGCCAGTGAATGAATGAGTGGATGAGTGAATGAGTGTGTGAGTGCCTGAATGAGCCGGTGAGAAAATGAATGAATAAGAGAATGAGCGGGCGGAAGAGGGAGTGAACGATTGGATGGATGAATGAATGAGTGGCTACCTGAGTAACTAAATGAGTCAGCAGTGAATGAATGATCATACCTGGGTGATAAATGATTGCAGGAGTGAATGAATGAACCACGGCTGAATGGATGAATAAGGGTAATTATGGCTGAGTGAGTGAGCGCAGCCCAGGTCATTCGGGAGTATGCCCACCAGGCTTGGCAGGTCCTCCCAGGGTGATGTCTAGAGGTGTGACCTAGTCTTTCATTTTGACCTTGTCACCCTTCTCAGAAGCTCCTGTGCCCACAGAGGCGCATGAGGAGAAACTAGAGGGGATGCTTAAGAATTCTGCTTCCCATCTTGGATGCTACCTGGGATGGGGCTCCTCTTTAATGATGCTAGTGACCTTTTCTATGCAAGTGGAGACCATCGACCTTTTCTCTTAACAGGTTATCAGTCCCACCCCAGGCATTTATGTGCTACATGACTCCCAAGAGCAGGATTCTACAGGTTAATGCTAGCAGAGGGCACTGGCATCCCTGTATGTGCTATGCATTCCCCAGACTGTTTCTCGGTGCCCCAAATCAAAAGGCAACTTGTGCCTCCCTCCTGCCTCTGTCTGCAGAGTTTGATTCCCATCTCTGAGGCTGGTTTCCTGGTTGGGACCTGGAAGCCTCTGTGTGCTCTCCCTTCTCTCTGCAGCACTAGGCTGGCAACCAGCTAGAGTCCAATAAAGGTCACCTCCCACCGGCTGCACAGCAGGGATAAACAGCAAGGTGAGGTTCAGTGCACCAAGGTATTGAGCTATGAAGGAGGGTGCAGATAAGGACATGGGTGCCCACAGACTAAGGAGAGCTGATGAGAGAAGGGATGGAGTCCATTGGGCCTTATGGAGCACGGAGGGAGAAGCTACGTTTTCTCTTTCTGAACAGTCAAGGACATGTTGAGGACCTGAGAAAGAATCCGAGCAGGTGGGTGTGATGAATGGTTGGGCTGATGCCCATAGACAGGGATCCAAGAATTGAACTGCAGATGGCCAAGCACTTGACAGTGGTGGAGTCTGTCAATTCCTGTTTCCTAGGTAACATTTATATCCTGTCCTGCTAACCTCTCAGAATTGCCTCTTTAATTTCTCCCCAACAGCACTTTTGATGTGGGTAACATTTAGTCTTTCCCAATGGCTCACTGTTGTGCCTTAGCAGTAAATGTATCCTGTAGTCATGTGTTTCAGAACACTTGGTACTCTGCAGGTGGTGCTGCTGTGGGGCAGGTCTCAGGGGGTGGCTATAGATTTTAAGACTGTCAGTCCCAACCCACTTCCATTCTCTTCCTACTTCCTGATCTATGGGAAAGTAAGAAAGCAGGGCCACGCTCCTGTCACCCTGCCTTTCCCACCATGGTGCACTGTGTTCCCTCAAACTGTAAGCCAAAGCCAACCCTTCCTCCTTTAAGCTGCTTCTCATGAGGTATCTGGTCACAACAATGCCCACTGTGTTGTCGTTGGTGAACAAAAGGCACAAGAGAAGAAAGATAGGACAGGTTGCTTGATATTAGGGACCAGGAATGTGTGACTGAAAGGAATGTAGGTAAAAGGTATGGCTCTTACTAATCATGTACACTCGTTATGGGTATATTCAGCTGCACTTAATAGAAATATAATCTGATTATGTATCTTCTAGAGCTTTTGTTTTTGTCATAATGAAAAACACATCCTGAGCTCTAGGATACCACCAGTGGCCCAAGGCTCTTATAGTTTCCTTAAAGTGTGGCCGTGTCTTCATAGTCACAAAGTAGCTGCTCTGTTTCCAAATGTCATATCCACATTCCATATAGAAAGAAAAGTTAAAGGCTCTTCCCATCTGTTTCTACCCCCTTTATGGAGTTTTCCTAGCTGGGTATGATGGCACATATTCTTAAAATTGACATTTTAGAAGTTGAAACAAGGGGATCATGAATTTGAGGATAGCCTAGACTCCCTAGCAGGCTCTGTCTCCAAAAAACTAAAAGAAACAGCAGGAAACAATGGTAAAGGAGGAGGAAAAGAGGATAAGGGAGTGAAGGGGGGAAGAGCATCCCCAGATGTCTTGTGCAGGATGTTCCACTCAGCTATAACTGAGTCAGACAGCCACAGCTAGCTGCAAGGGAAGCTGGGAACGCAGTTTCTGAATGAGTTTAGTTAATGCCACAAACTTGAAGATCTGTTAGCAAGTAAGAGAGGATGGATATGTTTGGCAGCTGGCAGTTCCTGCCACTCCACTGTGAGTTTAAAATGATAATTGCTGCTTTCAAAATATGTATCCATGAAGCTGCTCTGATTGCTGTACACATGTTAATTGATGGGAAACATTATCCTGTCAATATTTCGGTTGAGCGAGCTTAGGTAAGATAGACAGAAGTTAGCAAGGTAACTGGGAACTGAGGGAGAGTCACACGGCGAGAGATTCCAGCTGCCTCTGTAAGTGCCCTGTTTGCAAGGATGAAGGGAATTATTTGGGGCAGGAGGTGGGCTTTGAAGAGTGGCTCTGATCCACTTGCATAATGCTTTCTTCTCAGGGTTATAAATACTGTGTGCACTGGGAATCTGGGTACAGACCAATGTCTCTATGGTTTTTCCCTTCAGCAATAGATCATTCTTTAAAAAATCATTCCCCCTTCCTCTTTTTTTTTTTTTTTTGACAAGCATTCTTTCAATTAAGTGGAGGTTTCTCTGGGATAATTAAACCCTGTGTATCAGGCTGCTCACTCCAATCACCCACAAAAATCAATTAAGAGAGATGTATTTATCTCACTGACTGCTGACCCACATCTGATCCCAAGGCTTTTGTGCTGGAGTAACCCTTGGAGAGAAGAAGCAGGGGTTCTGTCTGTACGACACTGCTCCCCCAGATTGGAGAGATGGCTCCTGTCTGTACGACACTGCTCCCCCAGATTGGAGAGATGGCTCGGCAGTTAAGAGCATGTGCTGATGGCTCCTGTAAAGGACCCTGATTCAGTTCCCAGCACCCACATCCATTCACAACTAATGTGGACCTTTTCTTAGGCAACTCCTAGAGGATCTGTTCCAGCGGAAGGAACCAATAAAACAACAGGGAGGAAGATGGGGGCTCGGGAGGCAAGGGGTGGCCATTGGGGAAAGAAGCCAAAACGTCGACAGAGTCAGGAAGGCTGCTCAGGCACAGCTCAGGGATATAAGCTGCCCTCTTCTGGCCACCATAGGCAGCTGTGCATGCACACACACACACACACACACACACACACACACACACTAAATCTAAAAAAGCCCAAGCCTTTCTGAAAGGCCTGGAATTTTCTGGATTGAGAGACTGGAAATCTTACTGTGTGTCTTATTCAAGATGAGGTATTTGTTGTATTAACTCAACTTCCAAATGCTTATTGATGACGTATTAAGAGGAAAGTCCTGTGCTGTGTTCTACCAGGAATGCAGACATCTCTGGGCCTCCGGTAGGACATGCTCCAACAGAGCAAACAAGCAAAGCAATGAGAGGAAAATGGCTGCTCCAGAGGCCAGTAATATCACTGGAGAAATCAGCCGAGAAGGTCCCAGTCCCAGCAAGGCAGCTAGGAGCAGCTGGCCGAAACTACAGCAGGGTCAGCCTAGGACTGTGGGCTAAGTCCTCGTTATCTAATGATATGATGATTGATGATGCCTTAAAACAAATCCATCAATAAGCTCTGTTTGCAAACACGTCACTCCCAACACTTAGCCTTCCCTCCAGCATCTCATTACGTCACACTTGTGTTAGCCTATTTGGTGCTTAGGTGAATACTGTGCCCCATAAGCCAAGTTCTATGTTGTGATTGAACTTTATGGGAAGTTTTGCTGACATCAACGGTATCTCTTTTTTTCCATCTATTTGGGTTTTTTTAATATCATTTTTTTCTCATTTGGCTCTCAGGTTTTTCGATTGCCTGATAATCACTTCCCGAGTATGAAATATATCACATAACTGTTCCCTATTTCCCCCTAGCAGCCTAGCAGCCTGTGCCTGGGCAGCCTTCCTGACTCTGTTGAAGTTTTAGCTGCTTTCCCAATGGTCACCCCTTGCCTCTCAAGCCCCCATCTTCCTCCTTGTTTTATTTGTTCCTTCTGCTGGAGCAGATCCTCTAGGTGCTCCCTACAAAAAGGCACTAGAAAGGAGAGTTCCCGACTCCATGACAAAAAGTCAGTGTGTCCTAATTAGCATTAACTATCAATATCACATGACCTAAAATCACCTCTGAAAACAAAGTGTCGACTGAGCAATTGTATTTATCCAGTTGGCCTGTGATGTGTTTTCATGATTGCCTTAACTGATGTAGAAGGACTCAGCCCACTGTGGGCAGCATCATTCCCTAGTAGTCCTGAGGTATACAGGAAATGTATCCAGGAGCAAGCCAGTTAAGCAGCATCCCCACATGGTTTCTGCTTCCAGTTCCTACTGTACATCAGGCCCTGACTGCCCTCAAGGATAGACTATGATCTGGAGTTTTGAGACAAATAAACCCCCTCCTCACCAAGTTGCTTTTGGTGATGGTGTTTGTCACAGCAATAAACAGGAAACCAAAGCATCCATCTTGTTTTCATATATGAGAAACAGTTTGGGTATTCAAAATTTTAAAATATTTTCTTTCTTTTTTTTTTTTTTTTTGTTTTTTCGAGACAGCGTTTCTCTGTGGTTTTGGAGCCTGGAACTAGCTCTTGTAGACCAGGCTGGTCTCGAACTCACAGAGATCCACCTGCCTCTGCCTCTAAAATATTTTCTTTAAAAAATTGGTGAAGCCCTTGCCCCACTGGTCTCAGCTTCCAGAACTGATATCCAGAGGTGTGACACACCACACTTTCTTCCCCTCAGCAGGGTACCTGAATTTTCTCTTCTGGGAGGTTCTGGGAGCTTCTCTTAATTGCTGATGATGGAAATTTCAAAACGGCATAGTGAGGAAAACGTGTTCCACCGGTTGTTGTAGTAAGCATTCTAGAGGCCCTTTAAATGGGGGAGGCTGATGCTCATACATTCTGAGAAATCTCTAGAATTCTTCCTTGGTAAACCCATCCTTTGGTTTATTCTCCATCCTTGACGGTTACTAAAATGGAGACACAAGCTGCTGTGTTCCCTTTCTGGGATTTGTGTTTATCGTTAGAACGTTGCAATGACCTCCATTTTCTTATCTTCCTTCAACTTTTCCTGAGACAGCCTCTCTCGGTAGCCTGACTGGTCTGTAACTCATGGCACTCCTCTGCCTCAGGCTGCCTGGGTCTGGAATTATAAACCTGTACTAAGGAAGCCTGGTCAATTAGTTGTCCGTTTTTAAGTTTTCCATATTTGATTCGCTGTTCCCTTTTTACAGGTGCCTTTTATCAGTTTGTGTCTTGGGCTATTTCTAATATAGAGATTTTATATCAAGTAATCCTTGAAACTCTCTCTATTCTGCTTAGGTGGGCGGCAGCGAAATACAAGTGTTATGAATTTTGCCTGTGATCTGATGGCCTTCCCTGTGGACCAGCCCTACTCAGCCATCTGAGAACTTGGTTTAAGTCTGGCCTGAGCTTATATAGAAACATGACCGTTGCAAGGAATTTTGTGTGCATAATTTCTAGTCATAACCCTTTTAAAAAAATTAAACCCTTTGCAACAAGCTCCAGAGACTGTATATTAGCTGAGTGGAATCAGAGAGAGCCAGAGCCACATTCTCCCCTCATACCATGTAATCAGCTTTCATTTTCTTGGCACTAAGATGGCCAAGTGACAATGTACCATCACTCCGCAAGTACTTCAGCTCTCTTTCTCAGAACTGTGGGCCAAATGCCTGATAAGAAGTGACTGAAGGAAGCAATGGCTTCTCTTGGCTCAACGTTCAGGTTTTGCAGTTCATCGAGGCCAGGAAACCATGATGGTGGAACAGCTCCTGAATGTGACAGTCTGCAGATCAGGATCTGAGGAAAGGAGAATGCAAGCTTCTACATCGATTTCTCCTTTTCCCTCTCTTTGTTTAGCCCATGACCCCAGTCCATGAGATGGTGCCACACACATTCAATATGGCCTTCCCCCATCAACTAATCCTCCCTGTGCTGTTTCTCACGAGCTTGCCTAGAAGCTTGCATCTCTGGAGTTCTGTGTTCCTCAATCCAGCCAGGTGACAGCTTAAATTAACCTTTGCAGACACTGACATAGAAGGAGCAGTCTCTAAGTATTAGGAGTGGCAATTTCCATCACTGAGTATGCCTGAAAGTTAATATCAAAAGCAATCAAGAAATCAATTTATCAAAAGAGAGTTTTAAAACTTCCCCTGGCTTTGGGGCCAAGTTCTCAAAGGCTGTAATCAAACTTCTAAGACCCAAACCTTAGCCTCCCTGTTGGCAGCTCTGTGCCTCAGTTTCTCCAATTGACATTGATATGGCAGAAAGATAGAAAAACAAGGAAGGATGATCATACAAAGCCCCCAAACCTGTTTTCTCTCTCTTACAGTTAAATTTCTTCTTATAACTAAAAATAAATCACTGCAAACCTCTTTCGTAAGTCCAGAAAGAAACGTGAGTCCTCTGTAGAAAAGGCATGTGTAGGGCCTGAGGATGGAACCTATGTTGCGCCCCGGCACCCATGTAAACAGCTGGGCATAGTGGTTGGTGTGTACTTGTAATCTTGGTGCTGGGTAAACAGAGACAAGCAGATCCCTGGGACTCACTCACAAGGCCACCAAACCTAACCAGACAACAAATCTAGCCTAATCAGTGGGACCCAGGACACTAAAATACACTACCTCAAAAGCTAAGGTAGTCGTCTCCTAAGAAACAGCACTCAAGGTTGACCTCTGGCCTCCATACTCACAGACACATACACGCAAGCACATGAACATACACACACATACACAAATTGTGTGGAAGAGTGCTAATCCCTTTTCTCACTGGTCTGAGACTTCCTCATTGCTCATGAGATATTCCGATCTAGGGTCACCTCTTCACTAACAACAGCCCAGGGCAGTCATGGGTCTGCTCCTATTCCATCTGCACAGCAGAGGGACCATGGAGGGACCAAGGAGGTACTGTCCTCAAGAGATGCTTGGTCCTGCCACATCCTATAGCCAAAGATCTCTGACAGCTCATCCCAACCTGCCAGACACTGGCAGGAACAGCTTCAGACATCCAGGGAGAACCAATGTCACCCGTGATTAATGTTCAAGGCTCAAACCAAGCAAGCTCCTGATTATATCACAATGTCCCATGGTCCTTGTCACTTGAAAGAAGAAAGGATATAGGGTAGTAGCCTGAGGCCCCCTGGGGTTCTAGGACCCTATCAGAACAGGCATTCATCCTCTCTTTGCCTTCACTGACTTTGAACCCCACCTTTCCTTCCCTTTTCTGGACCTGTTTTCCCAGAAGAAAAGCTGAGTTTGCCCTCCCCCCCCAAAAAAAAAAAAACCCTACAGCCCCTGCTGGGCTCCCAGCATAACTGAGCCCAATGTCAGCAATGCCCATGCCAGTCATCATGAGAAACACCACTTTTGGGAAATTACAGAACGTGTGCACCGTGGCAGGTTCCTGACCACATCCATGGAAGGCTGGAGGCCAAAGACATAATTCATAGTGAAAGGAAGCCTTTTGGGTCATAGGAGGCTCACTTCCCAGGACCTAATGAATCTGTAGCTGAGTAGAACATCTCCATTCTGCAGGATGCTTGAATATCTTCCACACATATCACAAGAGACCCCAGGGCCACCACCTGCCCATCTCTCCATCCCCTCAGGCCTCAGTATGTGTGGCCATTGGATTTCTAGAGCTAACCTCCTACAACGTGTGCTGTGCTACACCTGACACCATCCCCCAGAGAGATGGCACCGGGGGTTCCATTTCCCAGCAGAGATCCTTTTAGATTCTGGAATGCTTTCCTTCCTCTCTTGCCTCCACCCTCGCTCCAGTTTGACAACCTTTCTCTTTTCAGATTCTGGTCATATCCGCTCCAGTTCCGGCGACAGACTGGCCCAAAGGAGGACACCACACAGCCAGGAAGTGTGACTATCAGATCTGGGTAACAGTTCCACGGCTCTTGTTTACAGAGCACCGACCATATGCCAGGTACCAGTCTCTCTCTTCTATATCAAAAAGCTAAGACGTGGAGTGATTAGTTGCTTTCCTGTTGCTTAGCAAAATGCTCGACAAAGTCAGGTTAAGGAATAAAGGGTTTATAGTGGCTATGGTTGGAGGATGCAGTCCATCCTGGCGGTTGCAGTCAGGAAGCAGAGAGAGGCGAACGCTGGTCCTCAGCTCGATTTCCCCTCCCTTCTATTCAGTTAAGAATCCCAGCCCCAGGGATGCGGATGCCCACACTTAGGGTGTCCTCCCCTCCTTAATTAGCCTCCAGATAACCTCTCACAGGTGTTCCCAGGGGCTTGTCTCCTAGGTGATTCTAGATCCTGTCAGGTTGACAGTTAATATCAGCCATCAGACAGAGGTGATCTAAGACTTCACATAGAGGAGAACGAAAAGCCTAAGTCTGGGGACAAGTAAAGGAAGTCCAGCTTGCCCTGCATGTGGTTTGTGAGGATGCTAATGGGAGCAACCTACAGAAGTTTTTACAGGTCCAAATCAAAGATCTTCTTTTAATTTTTATTGGTATGTGTGCCCATATGTGTGTTTTGATGTGGGGTGTGTGTGTGTGTGTGTGTGTGTGTGTGTGTGTGTACAGCTGCACATGTGTACGGATGCCTGTGGAGGTCAGAGGACAACTTCGGTGTTGGTCCTCAGTCACCTTCCACTCTTCTTTGAGATGCCATTCTCACTGGCCTTTGACTTCACCCCTTAGTCTAGGCTGGCTAGCCTCAGGCTTCCAAGGACCCTCCTGTTTCTGCCTCCACCTCACTGATTACAGATCTGTGCTGCCACACCCAGATTTTTCTAGAGATTCTGGGCAGCTCAGCTCAGGTCCTCGTGCTTGCAAAACAAGCCCTTTACTGACTGAGTCATCTCCCCAGTTCCCAAGGCATTTTTTAAAAAGGCAGATCACTGTGTAGCCCAGGCTAGCCTCAGACTTGTGATTCTCTGGTCTCAGCTTCCCTAGTGCAAGTCTGGCGCTATGCCTGCTTAAGATCAGTATTGCAATATTTATTATAACAATGAGAGAAAGCCACATGATAAAAACTGTGCATGAAAGAACCTGACAGCAGGCAGTGGTGGCACACGCTTTTAATACCAGCATTTAGAAGGCA
>NW_004949125.1:650337-663112 GCF_000317375.1 Microtus ochrogaster | reverse complement strand
AGAAAGAAAGAAAGAAAGAGGCAGTCAGAAGCCAAGCAGCTACTATGATTCATCCCCATAGGCTGTGAAAATCCAATCTATGTATATCAGAGAAAGCAAGTGGAGGTAGGATTCTTTCAAAGAAATTTAACACACAAACTTAATAAACCTCAGTGGGGTGGTCCCAAATGAAGAGGATGGGTCAGACTCAGAAACAGCATTCACAGGGGAAAATAAACTCGAAATTGAGCCTGTGATGTTTGATTCTTTTGAGACTGATCCGAACTCGTCTGTGAACTATTTTGTACATACTAAAAATGTATATATAATATGCATACATGATAACAACAACAAAAAAACACACATGTTGTGTCACCAACTGTTATCTGGAGCTGCATCCATGATGGCCGCTGGACCACATCTGCCTGATTCTTCCTCCCAGGAGGAGCCACCATTCTGATTCTTTCCTATTTGGGAGAACAGAGTATTGAGGATGGAACACAGGCTCTCATGCATGTTACAATAGATGATCCACCACTGAGCCACACCCCAGCCCCCTCACTGGGGGATTCTAGGCAGGTGCTCTACCACTGAGCCACACCCCAGCCCCTCACTGGGGGATTCTAGGCAGGTGCTCTACCACTAATCCATACCCACAATCCCTTTTTATATTTTTACTTTGAGGCATGGACTCTCTAAGTTGCCCAGGCTCACCTTGAACTAATTGTGAGGTCCAGGCAGGCCTCTCACTTGTGATTTTCCTGCCTCAGACTCCGGACTAGCTAGGATCTTAGACATGAAACACCAGGCCTGGCTTACACGGAACAATTTCTGTGTAGGTTCAAACACGATACCAGGAACACTGTGCCACTTCCGTAGGTTTTGTGATTTCTCTTCTGCAGGCCTCAGTATGATACTAGGGCACGATCTTGTGGCTTTGTGTGTCAGTGACTGACTCTCACTGTGGGGCTCTGAGCCCCTGCAGAGGAGGAACCATGGCACTCACTGGATCTTACGAGCTATTTGTCTTTTCTGAGCATCTCTTGATCTGTGGTGGCTGGGCTACATGTGACACAGGATGTTCGTGGTGTGTCAGTTCCCATGGCACCACAGGTGTGTGACAACCTTGTCTCTGAGGCTGGAGGTCCCCATCATGTCTGCTTGAGGTGGAAGGTTTCACCCTAGTCAGTTCCTACATTGCTGACTGCCCCACCATGCACAGGGAACCTCAGGAAGCATCCTGCATTGCTGACTGCCCCGCCATGCACAGGGCACCCCAGGAAGTGTCTCTGCATTACTGACTACCCTGCTGTGCACAGGGCACCTCAGGAAGTGTCGCTATGGCACTAAGCGCCCCATGAATGGTTTCACACATGCCGTGTCTCTGAGGGGCAGGAAGTTATGCTTCCTAGACTGCATGCTACTCGGCCCCCGAGGTGTAAGATCTCAGCCCTTGGCTGCTCTCTCCTGAGCAGGTCCTTGCAGTCACACATCTGTAGTCCATGGGTTTGGGCTGTGCATCACAGAGGGCCGGCTTTGCGTGCCTCGGGGCAACAAGGCACCCACTTACAGATGAAGGGGCCCGGGGGAAAGGAAGAGAAAATGACAGAGACACGGCTTCCGGTTGATTAAGTCAGTGTCCTGATTTCTCTTTTGTTGTTGCTGTTGTGATTAAATTCCCTGGCAAAGGCAGCTTAGGGTAGAGGGGTTTGTTTTAATTCACAAAAGATATGGCTCCCACTGCGGGAGAGTCAAAACTGGAGCTTGAGGAAGCTGGGCACATCACATCTTCAGTCAAATCACAGAAGAATGCTGCATGTTTAGTGTTCATCTTAATTTCTCTACACACATAGAGTCCAGGATCTCATCCCAGGGGATGGTACTGCCCACAGTCAGCTGGGTCTTCAATCCAACCAATTCCCTCATAGGCATGTCCACAGGCCAACCTGTTCTAGACAATCCCTCACTGAGACTCGCTTCCCAAGTGGTTCTAAAGTTGTATTCACAGCTAAAGCCAACCGTCGTAGTAATGACCGTGGAGAAACTGAGAACAGGGAAGGGCAGACAGAGGTTGGTCAGTGGATGCTGAGCTTTCGTTAGACAGGTACAAGATGTTCTAGCATGCTATTGCACAGTTGAATGAGTATAGACAACTGTTCTGTGTGTCTCAGAAGGCCGAAAGACTGTCTTGGGAGATGTCTCAGTGGCTAAAGCATTTGGTGCATCAACATGAGGACCCAGGGTCAGATCCCTAGCACCCATGTAAGTGGTAGATGGGTGTGGTGGCCCATTTGCAATCCCAGAACTCGGGAAGCAGAGACAAGGGATCCCAGGCCAAGCAGGGCAAGCCCTGGATTCAGAAATTATATATGGTGGAGAATAATCGAGAAAGACACCCGACATCGACTGGCTTACACATGCACATATGTGTGCAAATATGTGCAAACACACATATACTCACACCACAGACATGCACACACACACACAAAATACTGCTTGTAAGTCTGTGATGTTGCTGTCTACACAACAACAATGTATCCCGTGGGAACTGAATAAGCACCAATAAGCAGGACAACTTGAGGGAAACAAATTCCTAGAATGACACAGATGACCGAAACTAGCTCAAGAAAGACAGAGCATATGAACTGACCCATGGAATATGAAAGGGGAGACCCCATTAATATCGACGGGTCAGGGGATATGACTCCGTCAAGAAAATGCTTGGCACGCTCATTTGAGGACCTGAGTTTGATGCCCAGAAGCCATGTTAGAAAAAATAAAATAAAATAAAATAAAATAAAAAGCTGTTGCAGTGACACACACCTGTAATCTCAGAGCTGGAAGACAGGCATGGGGACCTCTGGTGCTCGCTGGCTAGCCATCCTAGCTCACTCGGAAGGTTCCCAGCCAGAGAGAGATCCTGTCTCAAAATAAGGTGGATGGTACCTGAGGGGCAACACCTAAGGCTGGCCTCTGGCTTCCACACACGCACACACACACACAGAGAGAGGCCTATGCTCTCATGTCTTTAGTTGTAAGTTTGATTGAGCAAGTGTAATTTTAATACTTATTCTCCAAAATTCTTTCAAACAGTTGAATGAGAAAGAATACTTCCCAAGACATTCCCATCAATCTAGAATGACCCTGCCTGCGTTACGGGGAAAGAAACCCACAGAAGAATAACTCTTACGAGTACAGATGCAGAAATTCTTTTTATTTTAAACCTAGGAAATTGAATCAAATAGTGTGTGTGTGTGTGTAAGAGAGAGAGAGAGAGAGAGAGAGAGAGAGAGAGAGTGTGTGTAAATGGGATTCATCCTTGGGGTACAAGGTTTAATTAACAGCTGAAAATCAGTTCATGGAATACACCACGTTGACAGAATCTTAAAAGCCACATGATCATCTCAATAGATACAGGAAAGTCTGATTTAACAAAATCAGAATCGATGAGCTATTAATGACAATGATAGTCAACAAGCCAGGAATGTGAGGTAAATTCCTGAGTCTAATAAATGACATCTATTAGAGAGTGGGGAGGGAAGGAGGAAAAGAGAGACAGACAGACAGACAGACAGACAGACAGAGAGAGAGACAGACAAACAGAATCATGTTCAATGGTAAAGACAGAATGCTTTGCCCCTAAGATCAGGACCAAGACAAGAGTGTCCATTCTTCTACTTCTGTGTGCTTAGATGCTAAGCAGAGCAATTGGGTATCAAGGAGAAATAAAAGACAAAAGAGCTGCAGGATGGTGGGAGCAGAGGCAGAATGCTTGTCTAGAACCTCCTAGTAAAGACTGGAGACATGAATCAGCAGTTAAGTACCTGACCAGAATCCTCCAGTGAGGGGCTGGGGGCGTGACTCTGTAATAGAGTTCTTACCTAGAAAACTCAAGGCCCTGGGTTCAATCCTCAGCACCACAAAACCATATTCATTAGCACATACGCACACACACACACACATACATACACACACACACACAAATTATCCAGACTGGAAAGTATCTGATCTTACATAATCTTACACACAAATAAAGCCCCTACTAAGGAACTACTCAAACTAATAAATGATTTCAAATGGCATCACCTCTCTAAAGGTCAGAGCCCCCTACCCCCAGTTGTGCCACCCTGAGGACCATGTCTTTGCATACAGATTTTTGAGTGTTATTCCACACCCACACTGTAACATTCCCTGGAAACTATAAAGCATCGCTGGATAAAATTAAAGATTTCAAGTCAACACATGAAAATCAATTGTGTATTTGTACACCACCAATGAACATTCCTCAAGTGAAGTTAAGAAAGTAAAACCCATTTGTAATCATTGAAAGAATAAAAGCATGTAGGAGTGAATTTAACAAAAGAAATGCAAGATTTACTTGCTGTATTAGTGAGGTTTCTGACATTGTAATGAAATTCCCTGATACATGATACTTCGGAGGTAAAAGCGAGTCACACTCCTGAAGAGCCAAGTCCAAGATCAGGAGGCACACTGGTTTTAGTCTCTGGTGAGAACACATTATGATGAAGGAGAATGTCAAGTCAAAAAGAACACTCCTATTTCCCAAAGTCAGTGCCTACTCCAAATCTCCATGAATCAAATGGTATAGAGCTGGCATGAAAATATAGATCAGTGCAATGGTATTAAGAGCCCAGGAACAAACACTGGCATTAACCAGCTTATTGTCAGAGTATCAAGGTCATTCAGTAAGGGGAAGAGTAGATTTTTCACCAGATCATTCTTGAACAACTAGATATCTACACATACAGTCATCCACACATACTCAAAATTAGAGCTTTCATCTAGGAGGAGGAGAAGGAAGGAAGGGAGGAAGGAAGGAAGGAAGGGAGGGAGGGAGGGAGGGAGGGAAAAAGAGGGAAAGAGAGAAAGAAATGGAGAGAGATACAAAGAGAGAGAGATGCAATGGGTCTTTTGTGGCTTGAATATGAAATGTCCCTGCAGAGCTCATGGGTTTAGACACATGGCCCCAGCTGGTGGCGCTGTCTGGAAGGCTGTACATTTAGGAAGTGCAGCCCTGATAGAGAAAGTGGTATCTGGAGATGAGTCTTGAGACTTTATAGTCTGGCCTCACTTCCTGTTCATTCTTTCCCTCCTGACTGCGGATGTAACGTGACCAGCTCGCCTCTGCTCCTTCCGCCATGCCTCCCTACCATGATGGAATGATCCCTGCCGAGTGCAAGCCAGAACAAATCCTTTCCCCCTCAAGTTGATTTGTCAGAGTATTTATCACAAGAGCAGGACCAGGTCCTTACCTCACACTGCAAATAAAACTTCATGAGATGGATCACAAGCCTTGATATAAAAGCTAAAATTGTAAAACTGCAACAAAAATTAGTCTTCATTGATTTGCTGTTAGACAAAGGCTGTTTTGTACATGCTGAAGTACAAATGAAAATGTTCAACAAGTCAGACTACATCTGAGTGTAAAGGTTATGGGCCAGAGACGTGGCTCAGCAGGTGAAGGCGTCGCCACCATGCCTGCCGACCTGAGTTCAATCTCAGGGACCACATGGTGGAAATAGAACCAGCTCCCCCATGTAGTCCTCTGATCTCCCCATGCATGCCCTGGTACACACTCACCCACCATACACACACACACACACACACACACACACAACTGTAATTTTACAAAAGAATTGAAAGCGTGTCCACCAATAAGTCTTATAGACAATAAGAAGATAATTGACAGACCAGGAGAAATACAGTCTTGTACACAGGGTTCTTGAGGGACCCCTGCAAGTCAGTGATAAACAGAAAGAGACCCAATCTTAGAGTGGATTGAGGGTCCAAATAGATATTTCTCTACACAAATGGCCAACACGTGTGTGAAAAGGCATTCCGCACCATTAGTCATTAGAAAATGCAAATCAAAAACACAGTGAGATGCCGTTTCCCAACCCTGGGGGATCAGCTATCACAGAGAAAAGAGAGAGAGAGGGAGATGGTGTTATCGAGAATGCGGAGAGGTCAGAATCCTCAGGGGTCACTAGCACCAATGAGAAATGGCACCCTTTGGCAATACACTGTGGCAGGCCCTCAAAATGAAACACACACATTCCTTCCTCAGTGGAGAAGCGTGCTTGCTGTGAAAACATGGGAAGCTGAGTTCAAATTCCCAGCATGAGTATCGGAAACCAGGTGTGAGATAGCAGGTCACTGGGCCTTGCTTACCACCAGTCTACCTCCGGGGTCAGTAAGAGACCCTGTCTCAAAACAGTAGAGAACTAAGTAACAAGGGGATACCCAACATCCTCCTCTGGCTGCCACAAAGTGTGTGTGTGTGTGTGTGTGTGTGTGTGTGTGTGTGTGTGTGTGTGTACACACATGCATATGTCACACACATTCACATATACAAAGTATTTTTAAAACATGCAATTTCCATACAGCTTAGAGTTTCCAGTTCTATGTATCCACTCAAATGAATAAAAAGCATATAACCACACAAAATCCTGTCCATGCATGTCCCGAGCAGCGTTCTTCATCAGATTACTCAAGAAGGTAGAAAGAACTCAAACATCCATCAATACACAAAGAGCCAAACTGTCAACCCAACACCAAGAACAATCGTTTGACGGTGTGTGTGTTCACCTGTGTGGGGCGCACTTAAGTGGATAGGATGACTCTAGTATCATCTTCAGGTTCTGTCCACCTTGAGTTTTTGTGAGGCAGGGTCTCTCACTGGTCTGGAACTCACCAAGTAGTCAAGACTGGCTGTCCAGTGAGCCTGAGGATTCATTGTCTTTGCCTCCTCAGAGCTGGGATCGCAAGTGTGCACCACTATGCCCAGTTTCTTATGCAGGTTCTGGAGATCAAAGTCAGAGCCTCCTTTGACTCCCCCAGGCTTGATTGACAGTTTGGGGAAGAAATGCCTATATGATAGCCGAAGCAAAAGAACTACATCACAGAAGGTTGGAAATCCTATGATTCTGTTGCACAGAAAAGGCAAATTTGTATGTGTTGACGGCTTTATTGACCCAGTGTAGAATCAACTGACAATAGAGTCTCAGTGAAGGATTGTCTCGATCACCTTGACCTGTGGGCATGTCTAGAGGCAAGGTGTGTAGATCACGCTAACTTCTGTGGGAAGAGCCATTCCCCAGACATGGGTTTTGAGCTGCCTTAGAGGAGAGAAAGTGAGCTGAGCCCTCACGTGCATGCATTTATTTCGCTCCGCTCTCCACTATGGATGTGATATGACCAGCTGTTTCAACTGCTTTGTCTTCCCCGCAATGATAGACTGTGCGTTGGAATCCTAAGCTAACATAAACCCTTTCTCCCCTAAGTTGTGGACTCATCAGGGTATTTATCACAGCCAGAGAAACAAAACAGGGAAGCCATGGAAATAGAAAGTACATTAGTTGCTGCCAGGAGCTGGAGGTGTAGGTGTTGGAGGGAGATGAATGGCTGGGGTTTCTTTTTGAAATAATGAAAATGTTTTCAATGGATTGTGGTGACGGTCGCACAGTTTGTGAACCACTGAACTGTACACATTAAAAAGATGAATCACATGGCTCATGAATTATAGCTCAATAAAGAAAGCTGTTTTGAAAGGGAGGGAGCCAGGGAGGAAGGAAGAGAGGGAGGGAGAGAGGGAGGGCAGATTGATACTTGCTTTAAAAAGATAGAACTTTGAAAATAGTATGAGAAAGAAACTCTGCACAAAAGATTGCAAATTTTGAATCTGTGCCTAGGCAAAACCACAGACAGAAAGCAGGTTTGTGGTTGCAGATGAGGACAGTTTAGAAGTCAAAAGTAGCTGCTACTTGGGGCTGGGGAGATAACTCAGTGGGGAGTGATTGCTGCATAAACATAAGGACCTGAATTCAGAACCTGACAACATGTGAAAAGCCAGTCAGGATGCGCACACCTGTAACTCCAGTGGATGGAGCAGAGACAAGAGGATCAATAGGGTTTGATGGATCCCAGCCAGCCCCGTTCCAGGCCCAGTGAGAGACCCTGCCTCAGACTCAGTGAGAGACCCTGCCCCAGACTCAGTGAGTGACTCCATCTCAAAGGAGTAAAGAGGAGATGATCAGGACACCTGATGTTCTGCAACTTTCATTTGTGTACCCAAGTGCACATACCCACATACATGCGTGTGCATGTATACATGTATACATGCATAAGCCCACAGAACTGAATAATCATCCAAAGAAATATTTTCTTCAAAAGAGTAACCACTAATAAGTATAAGGGTTCTTTTAGAAAAGACAAAAATACCCTAAAAACATTAGGCCGTTGTGATGAATGAACAATGCCACAGTGTGTTTAAAAGGCGTTTAGGCTGGAGACAGAGCGCAGTGACTAAAGGCACTTACTGCTCTTGCAGAGGACCCAGATTCAGTTCTGATACCAAAATCAGCAGCTCACAACTATCTGTAATTCCAGTTCCAGGGACTCAGACACCTTCTTCTGGTCTCCGTGAGCATCTACACATACAAAGTAGACATAAACTCTCATGGACGCATATAAATAATAAATAAATATTTTAAGTCATTAAACTAAAATGAGCAATTTAACAGTGTTTGAGTTATATCTCAGAAGAGCTACATTTTTTTTAAAAACTGAACTAATTAGATCTATATATATACCCACCTAAAAAAGTATGGAAAAAAAGTAATATCAAAAGAGATACAGACAGCGTGGTATTGTTTGGGTCGAATTTGAAAACAAGTGGTATTATATAAATATTGTTTGGAGAAAGATATATTCTTAGTAAGATAAAACCTGTATGGGAAGAGCACACCCCAATGGCAGGACCTTCCCTCTCTCCCTCTAAACCATCCTTTAAAAATGCTACAGCTCATCTTTCTATTGTTTCGTGTTTAGTGTGTAAGAAAATTTATACTTGTATTTATGTCCCCATCCCCTTCTCCCTCAGATAAAAGGCAATATGTCCTACTCACTTTTCTCTGCTATACTTTTTTTTCTTAGTCTGGCCGTATATTCTAGCCATCTCTCCCGAGAGTTTTATAGCATTGTTCCATAGAGGCTTTTTTATTAACCTTGTTGGGGTTTCTTCCTCACAGGAGGAGGGCCAGCTATGGATGACTACATGGAGACACTGAAGGATGAAGAGGACGCCCTGTGGGAGAATGTGGAATGCAACCGGCACATGCTGAGCCGCTACATCAACCCTGCTAAGCTCACCCCCTACCTGCGCCAGTGCAAAGTCATCGATGAGCAGGATGAAGACGAGGTGCTCAACGCACCCATGCTCCCATCCAAGATCAACCGGGCAGGTAGGAAAATGAGTGTGCCACACGTGGCCAGTCAAGGGATTGCTTCCCGTTTATCAAGATGGGCCTCATCTAGTTGAGGGATTTCATTCCAGGGTCCAGAGACGTTGTGTTACTTGATTTTTCCTAGTAAGGCTTGAATGTCTGCTCAAGCCAGCTAGACACCAATGACAGACCAAGAACACAACTTTACCCAAGTCTGTCTCAGGGAACCAAGGAGTTAGTTGATCAAGGTTGCTTATAAGAACATGGGTAAGGAGTTATGTTGACTGAGTTTTCTGTCCTGCCTAGTTCCCACAATCATTAAATCCCAAAGAAATCACACAGAGGTCTACATTAGTTATAAAACTGATTGGCCCATTAGCTCAGGCTTCTTATTAACTCTTCTAATTTATATTAGCCCATTATTCTTGTCTATGTTCGCCACATGACTCAGTACCTTTTTTCAGAGAGGCAGTCACACCTTGCTTCTTCTGTGGCAGGGCCAGGACTGTGAAATCTGCTTCCTTCTTCCCAGAATTCTCCTGTTCTCCTTGACCCACCTCTACTTCCTGTCTGGTTGTCCCACCTATACTTCCTGCCTTGCTACTGGCCAATCAGCACTTATTTAAAATATAATTGACAGAATATAGACAATTGTCCCACACCAGAGTTACATGAGCATGGATGGTGTTCTTTACAGGAATGTAGGTGAAAGATTCATTTGAGGAGCATGGAGGGAGGGTTGCTTGCAAGAGTATGGGTGAGAAAAGGGGTCCTTACACTGATTGAGGGGCTCCCCACAGGAGCCTGGGTGGTGGGTCCCTCACAGGAGCATAGGTGACTTAGCAGCTTCAGAACAGACATTCCACCCCAGCACGACAGACTTTCCAAAGCTGTGTCCCTGGAGCTTCCTGTACAACTCACAGGCAGCTCTACTGAAGAGTCTCCTTTCCCCAGTATTGTCCCTGCCTAGGAAACCTCTGGGAGGGGCCTTAAGAATCACCCACGTTTCATGGTGCCCAAGCCTTGGCACTTCCTCACCAGAGCATGCCTGGTCCTCCCTGCACGTTGGAGTGTGCTACCTGAAGGAAACAACATGACTAGACCACTCCCTGCCCTGTCTAAGCGTGATGGGTGCAGCACTCAGAATCAATGAACCTGCAGGGGAGGGTACATGGTCTGCTTTTACAAACCTACATTGACATTTAGCATTGCCTTATGCATGTCAGCAGGCAACAGATCACACTACTGATTAGTCACACCTGGGACTCTGCCAACAGTAAAAACAACAGTGAAGTCTGTACCACATCACAGCTCCGCAGGTGCCCTCGTGGGCTGGTTTCACTCACCCCTGCCTAGACCTCATGACAGTTATCAGACCTGTCGAGCAAACTTGCCATTTAATGCATTAATAAAGTCATTTAGTACCAAATCACAAATTTGTTTAATATGTGAGCTCTGTATTTTACTATAATTGGGTTCCTCTGTGAGCTGATGTACGTAATGTTTGTTTTAAAATACTATTTTGCTGGGAGATGCAGCTATGTGGTTGAGCACGGGCCTAGAATCCCCCAGTGAGGGGCTGAGGGTGTGGTCCAATCAATGGTAGAGTGTGTGCCTAGGATGCATAAGGCCCTGGTTTCCATCTCCAGCACCACAAAAATATATATAATATAATCTTCTGAGAAGAAATACACAGGCTTTCTAATGGTTCCTAAGACTTGCTCAACTTTATTGTGCTTTTTCTTGTACCCACGCTTGTGTGCTCATCTCTGGGCTGGGCACTGGGTCACACTACACAATGTTTTCCTTTCTGTGGATCAGTCAGAAGGGTTTGGAAATCCCCATCCCACAGCAGGGCTGATGACAAGCAGCCGGCATGCTTCCCCTGTCTCTTGTATCCATGGAAGCCAGCCTTAATTGAGCACAGCATGCTTTCCCACTGAGCTTGGATGCCACTTTGGAATCCTTTTCAACACAGTGCTCCAGGCAGCTTCAACCAAACAGTCAAGACCAACACACAGTGAAACTGATCCTTTCTGTCCGAGGGAAACAGTGGAGTGTTAGGAACCTCGAGGGACTTGATAGCTGAAAATATTTAAAGAAAGACCACGACGTATAAACAGTAAGAGAAATAAGTAGTGTTTTGATGTAACAAAAACCTGAAGCAGGATAGTTTATAAAGGAAAAAAGTGTGTTTAACACAGTTTCAGCTCAGCTCTGGTGAAAGACCTCTTATTTATGTCGTATGATAGCGGCGACATGTGAATGAGAAAAAAGATGCCATCACCAGGCCAGAGAGACTTTCCAGGAGCATAGCCTTGAATGATTCTAGGATCCCCCTCTGGGCCCCACCTCTTAAAGGTCCCCCACCAGGTATCTTCTCTAGAATTCAGGACCAAGCTCCTGACACATGAACCTCTGGGAGGACAAAAAAGAATCCAAACCACAGCAAGTAGGAACGGTGGTAGAAACTGCTGGAAGGATTCTACATAAAAATGTTTCCAGGATGTGTAAGATCCCCAAAGAACAGACCCCTCCCCCTTTCCTATGACTTACTTTCCCAGCTTCTCCCATGTATTAGTTACCTTCCTCGTCGCTGTAACAAGGTATCTGACAAGAAGCAACAGAAAGGGTCTTTTGGTCTCAAAGTTAGAGATTACTCAGACTAGCGTGGCTGGTCACATTGCATCTACACGCAGGAAGCTGGGCATAAACAGGAAATAGCGTGGGGCTATAAAATCTCAAAACCCTCCTCCAGTGACTGACTTTCTCCAGCAAGACTCCACCTCCTAAAGGTTCCACAACGGTCCCAAACAGCCACTAGCTAGGGACCAAATGTTCAAACATGCAAGCCTTTGGAAGACATTTCGTGTTCAAACCATAGCATGCAAATCTTTGTCTTCCTGCTCTGAATCCCGGGGAGCAGGCGATTGGTATGCCATAAACTCCCAACCTTCATAATCACGGGAGAACTGGTGCCTGAATGTTTAGCTTTATTGTTCTACTTTGTGGGTTCAGTTTTGTCTTTTTGTGGTACTTGAGAATCAAACCCAAGGTCTTACATGTGCAAGGCAATTGCTCAACCTCTGAGCTACATCCCCAAACCCTTTGTGGTTAGTAGCTCCAGTAGATTGGGAATACCTTTGAAACTGCTCGTTTATGCCTCTCTCTGGCAATAAAGCCATCTATCCAGATTTTATCAATTTACTGACACTCTGAACACTCGTAGACTCTCCCAAGGGCCTGGCTCTTTGGTTTGCATTGTCCAGACCCCATGCTATAACTCGGGAATGAGAATGTGATAAGACTTTAGGTAGTGGGTCATGCTTTATTCCTAGTGTCAGGGAGGTGAAGAGAGGCTGGGGCTCACTAGTCAGCCAGTCTAGCCTGCTTGGCACACTGTAGGTCAGCAAAAGGCACGGAATCCAAAGAGGGTGTCTGAGAGAGAGTCATTGCTCCCCTCCCCCGATATCTGATAACACCATTTAAATTCCTCGCTATAGGACATTTATATCACACACACACACACACACACACACACACACACACAC
>NW_004949125.1:646075-650187 GCF_000317375.1 Microtus ochrogaster | reverse complement strand
CACACACACACACACACACACACACACACACACCAAGGCTCAGGGATCATTGAGAAAGAGGGAGCAGAAAGAATGTAAGAGCCAAAGGTAGTGGATGTCTGAAGGAAAAAAAAAAACCGACAATATTCGTCAGACATGACAGGACCATTGCACACATGAATTCGCAGTAGCTATGACTGCATATACAAGACCCACACAGGATAAAGCCAGCCAAAATGCCAGTCTAGGTAAGAGAGGGTCTCATGATGTCTCACCCCGAGCTAGGGAGCTGTTGGCAATTGGTGTTTTCTGGGCGAGGGAGAGTCAATTTTCTTCAAGGAGATGGAGATGGATACAGGAAAATCTCTGCAAACTACAGACCAGCTAGCCTGGAATTCTCAGTGGCCAATGAGAGACTGTCTCAAGTAATGTGGAAGACAAGAGCTAGCACTTGAGGGTTCTTCAGTCACACGTATGCACACGTGAGCACAGAGAGAGAGAGAGAGAGAGAGAGAGAGAGAGAGAGAGAGAGAGAGAGAGAGAGAAATGGTAAGACTGAATTCTTAGAGCTGGGAAGGATTGAAAGTTTAGCATGAAGCACGGAGACTGGCCTCCAATTAAATACGTTCTCACAGTTTGAACTGACCTTCCCCCCAAGGTCGGTTGTTGGACATTCTTCACACCAAGGGACAAAGGGGCTACGTGGTCTTCCTGGAGAGTCTAGAGTTTTACTACCCAGAACTTTACAAGCTGGTGACTGGAAAGGAGCCCACCCGGAGATTCTCCACCATTGTGGGTAAGTGGCTTTGCCCACCAGGGGTTTGGGGATTCTAGTAGGAGGGTGTGTGTGTGTCCCTCTGAGGGACAGTGACAAGCTGGACTCTTGGACTGCCCATCACTTACTTTAACTGATGACACAAGATAAGGGCTAAGAGAACTGGGTGCTCATTAACCACCCCCCCAAACGGTGCTGGAGTCACGGCACCAGTTCATGCTCCCCTCGGAATCGTCCTTCCTACGAAACCTTGAATAAGTTTACTTGCTGCCTCGTGTCCAGACCCCAAGATCCCATCAGTAGCCTTTACCCATCCAAGACCTGCTGTGGTGGTCCCCCAGTTCTCCTGCCATCACCTTTGCCAGCTCAGATCCAAGACACAGGCTTTAATGTGACCACAAGGTCCCTCCACACTACACGCTCCTGTTCATCCAGCCTATTCTCTCGTCCTCCTTCCCTCCCTCTCTTCCCAAAATTGCTCTTCTGTCCCTACAAAACTCAACCCCTACCTCCCCCCATGACGCTCTTGTGATCAGGCGTCCCTATAGTGTGTGGAATCCTCATGCTTATATGATCGTCATCATTTGATATTTTTTTAAACATCTATCTTTCTTACTATTCAGTAAGGTCTACTACAACCAAGGCCTGTTTGGCTCACCTTGAACCCCCACTGCCTAGCAGGAAGTAAGAGCTTAGTAAGCTACCAAACCTGGTAGCACAGGCTTATAATCCCAGATACTTAGGAGACTGAGATAGGCAAATTCAAGTTGAAGGTCAGCCTGGACAACTCAGCAACACTGGAGTTAAAACTCAGTGGTCTAGTTCGGTCCACAGCATTACAAAAAATAAACAAATAGAATGTTGTTGGGTATATTAGTGGCTTTTCTTGTTTCCACAACATAATACTAAAGCGATTTAAAGAAGGAAGGTTCCTTTTTTGAGGCTACAAGTCCATCATGGTGGGGAGGGCATGGTGGCAGGAGCGTGAGGCAGCTGGTCCCATGGCACCCATGTTCAGGAAACAGAGAGAGACAGATGCTGGTGCTCTGCTCACTTTCTCCTTTTTATTCAGTCCAGGACCCCAGTCTAGGGGACAGTGTGGCCCCCAGTTAGAGCAGGTCTTGACACCTTAGTTAACCTCATCTAGATAATTCCTCACAGACATGCCTAGAGGTTTGCCTTCTCGGTAATTCTAGATCCAGTCCATTTGGCAATGTAGACCATCACGGTGAGTGTATGCGTGAACAAATGCCCCCGTTCCTGCCCCATGCTCAGGCCTGACTGGATACCCCTCTCCACAGTGGAGGAGGGCCATGAGGGCCTCACGCACTTCCTGATGAATGAGGTCATCAAACTGCAGCAGCAGGTGAAAGCCAAGGACCTTCAGCGCTGCGAGCTGCTGGCCAAGTCCCGGCAGCTGGAGGATGAGAAGAAGCAGCTAACCCTGACGCGTGTGGAGCTGCTGACCTTCCAGGAGCGGTACTACAAGATGAAGGAGGAGCGGGACAGCTACAACGACGAGCTGGTCAAGGTCAAGGATGACAACTACAACATAGCCATGCGCTACGCCCAGCTCAGTGAGGAGAAAAACATGGCGGTGATGAGGAGCCGCGACCTCCAGCTCGAGGTGGGGTACCTGGGCTCCGTCTGACCTGAGGGAAGGGGAAACAAATGTCCCGGACACTCAAGATCCCTAAAGGGGTAAATGCAGACATGCCACACAGCCCTCCTTCTGCTTTGTGTCCCAGACAAGCGAGGGGATATGGGCGGGGCAGGGCAGGGCGGGAGAGGTACGGGCTCTAGGACTCTAGAGCCACAGCGCACCAGTGTATTTCAAGCCAATAGCCCTTATCGGCTTAGTCATCCACCTAGATACACTCTGCCCATGTGCAGAAACATACAAGGTGGTCAGAGGGCGATGGGTCTGTATACACCCTGAATAGCTTCAGGCTCATTCGTAATAAAGGCTCACGGGAAGGGAGGAAACCTAGATCCACGTGTGCAGGAACGAGGGAGAGACTTTGAAGACTCGGGGCTGAAGGTGTATGAGGGGATCCAGGAGACCCAGGGTGCATATTGTAATGTTCACAAAACTTAGAGAAGATGAGTAGCACCTGTCAGGCAGGTGTACACTCCTGAGGGCCTGTATTCGCAGAGCTCAGCGTGCTTGCTGCCACATGAGATAATCAGTATGTTTATTGGGGGGGGGGGGAGCAGCCAAATGGTTGATCGGTTTAATGCCTCCCAAGTGGAGACGAGGAAAGAGATTTGCCTCATTTGAATTTTTTCTTTGTCTGTTTGGTTTTTTTTTTTCCCTGTAGCCCAGTCTGGCCTTGAACCCACAATCCTCCTGCCCCAGCCTCATACATTCTGGGATTACAGGCCTATGCTACTGTGTTCTCATCTTCCCCTTGTTTTATTGATCCCTACCATATTCCTAGCTGTGCTCCAGGTACATGAACCCTAAAAATAAGATGCTTCCATGGAACTCCAGAATTATCCACCTGATTGTTTGGGAGGCATCAAGAATAGAGGATAAAGCCATGAGCAGAAGTTTACACCTGTAATCCCAGTGCTCAGGAAGCTGAGGCATGAGGATCAAAAGTCTCCCTGCCATCTCAGCCCATGGTATATAACAAGAGAGTAAAACCCTGCCTAAAAGTAAGAAGGAGGATGAAGAATGAGGCGACAGTGAGGGATGCTACTTATCGCTCCCCTAAAGGTGCAGGAAGCACCATGGGAAATGGACAGAAAGAACAGAAGAGCCCAGGAGGGCTGGAATGTTGCGGAACAGTGTCTGACATTACCTGGCCGCTGCACTCGTGAACTCCCAGTGGCTGTGATTAAATGCACAAGATTGAGCCCATCAGCACCTTGCCAGGGAAGGGAAGAGGGTCCCTGATCCCCGAGTCCACCCTAAGGAGCTATAAACAGTCCATGGCTACTGAAGAAGGGGGAGCTATTTCCTTCAGTAGTGTAATCAGTGCTACAGTGTCCATATTCCTGTCAATAGCCCTTCACTTAGCCCCTATAAAGCAACCCTAATGAAAATCACTGGGTCCCCTAAAGGGGGGAACTAGTTGGGAAGAGAAAGGGGATCAGGCAGAGTGGGAGGGGACAAAAGAGATAAATAGGGTGAATATGATAAAAAAAACAAATAAATAAATAATAAAGGGTATACATGCATGAAAATGTCAGAATGAAACCCATTGTCATGCATAATTAATACATGCAATAAATATTTTTTGCAAAAATAAGGGAGTAAGAAAGCAAGGCATGCAAGTCAGGGACGGAAATGGGGGTGGGGACCAAGTAGAGGGTCCTCTTGTCTCTTTCTGTCTTCTTTTTTTTTTTTTTT
>NW_004949125.1:611588-645975 GCF_000317375.1 Microtus ochrogaster | reverse complement strand
TCTATAGACCAGGCTGGTCTCGAACTCACAGAGATCCGCCTGCCTCTGCCTCCCGAGTGCTGGGATTAAAGGCGTGTGCCACCATCGCCCGGCTCTTTCTGTCTTCTTAAATGGCTGCAGAAACAGTGGGCCTGGAGTCCAATGAGCAAGTGGCACAAAGGAGGGAGGAGAATATGGTGTGGGTTCAGATCACAGGGGCATGGTAAGAACTCTGGGATTTATCCTCCCAAGAACGGGAAACTCCTGACGGATTGCGAGCTGGGACGTGACAGCTGATTTACCTCTCAGGAGGCTTGCTCTGGCTGCCTGGTGGAAAGCAGATTCTTGGGATATTTATTAAGCACCTGCCATGAGTGAGACACTATGCTAAGCACTGCAGGGGACGTGGGGGATATATAACCTGAGTTCTGCTTGGGTCACATTCAATTTAATGAAATAGACTGGTCAGTAAACAAGCTGTGGGAATTCAGGTAGATTGAGTCTTCATTTCAGTTAAGAGCATGAAGCCAGGCATTGAGGGTGCATGCTTATACTCTCAACACTAGGAAGAATGAGGCAAGAGAATCATAAGTTCAAGGCCAGCACTAGCTACATAACAAGTTGGAGTCCAGCCTGGTTACACAACAAGACCGTGCCTAGGAAAATAAGGGAGGGCTGTAGAGATGGCTTAGTGGTTAAGAGCGTGTGATGCTCTTCCAGAGGACCTAGATTCAGTTCCCAGCACCCACATGGCAGCTTGCAGCCATCTGTGACTCCGGTTCCAAAGATGTCTGATGCTCTCTTCTGGCCTTCATGAGCACCAGGCACGTATGTGGTGCAGATACACATGCAAACAAAACACTCATATCCATAAAATAAGTAAATCTTTTTTAGGACATTTTATCTTCCAGAGTTTAGGTTTTCACTTCTGATTTTATGGCCTTATTAGCTATGGCTTTAGGGATTGGGAGTTGTTTGTTGATTTGTTTGTTCCTTGGTTTTTTCTCATTTGTACAAGATGACAAAGGAAATGGTATCTTGCTCTAGGATTGCTGAGATAATATCATCAGTTTTTAGCAAAGTAAGTCTCATATATGTGTGAGACTGAAGTCTGGTCCCAGCCCCAGAAAACTTCCTTGAGCTGAACTCCAATGATGCTGAATAGAAATTGTTTTACAAGGATCAAGAAGAGAAGGCCTCTGGGATGTTTATGTGGGATTTGGGGAAAACAGCCTATAGTGGAGACTTAGAAGTTTCTTTATTAGAACTTTATTTTGAGTTATGCTCCAAAAGATGGGATGGATGGATGGATGGATGGATGGATGGATGGATGGATGGATTGACAATAAACAGACGAATGGACAGATGGATGGATGGACAGATGGATGGAAGGATGGATGGATAGATGGATGGATGAATGGATGGACAGATGGATAGAAGGACGGATGGATGGAAGATGGATGGATGGATGGATGGATGGATGGATGGATGGATGGATGGATAAATGGATGGATGGACAGATGGATGAAAGGACAGATAGATGGAAGGATGGATGGACAGATGGATGGATGATGGAGGGAAGGATGGATGGATGGATGGACAGATGCATGAATGGATGGACGGATGGAGGGACAGATGGACGGATAGACGGATGTATAGGTGGATTGATGGATGGAAATAAGGACAGATGATGTATGGATGAACAGACAGATGGACGGATGGATGGAAGGATAGATAGGTAGGTAGATAGGTAGATAGATAGATACTAAGGAAAGTTGCATGCATTAGGGAATTCATATGCAAGTATGGAAGTGTGAGTGTGAAGACCACAGGACAACTTCAGCCATATTTTCTCAGGCACCACTCACCTCGTGTTTTGAGGCAGGGGTTCTCACTGTCCTACATCTCACCTAGTAAGCTAGGCTGGCCAGCCAGTGAGCCCAGGGATATGCCTGTTTCTACCTTCCCAACACTTGGATTAAAGGCACTTACCACCATGCCTAGTTTTTGATATGGGCACTAGGGATCCAAACTCAGGTCCTGATGCTCAGGTGGCAAGCACTCAGATGGCGAGCCATTTCCTCACCTTCTTCCCAGCATCTCTTGCCAGCCATCCTCACCCCTCTGCTGACATGGGTATTTTCAGATTGACCAACTCAAGCATCGATTGAACAAGATGGAGGAGGAATGTAAGCTGGAGAGAAATCAGTCCCTGAAGCTCAAGAACGACATTGAGAACCGGCCCAAGAAGGAGCAGGTCCTGGAACTGGAGCGAGAGAACGAGATGCTGAAGACCAAGATCCAGGAGCTGCAGTCCATCATCCAGGTGAGAAGCAGCATCCTTACGTAGGTGAGGGGGAGGAAGGCGGGGGGGGGGCAGGGTTGTGCACCTGCTAGAGGATGAATACCAAGTCCCAGCTTAGTAGCTACAGGGTCACCGCCAATGCTCTTCAGCCTTGGAACTGCACACTCTTCGGATGGAAAGTAGAAGTGACTAGAAACCCTCTTGGCAGGATTTTTTGTTTGGTTGGTTGCTTGCTTTTGGGGTTTGGGGTTTCGGGGTTTTTGTAGAAAACAGGTAGGTTTTTCTTTGTCTATTTTGGAGTTTTTTATTGTTGTTTTTGTTTTGTCTGGTCTAGTGGTGCAGATCTATCATCCCTGCTACTTGGGAGGCTGAGACTAGATTTTTGCAAGTTTGAGGCCTCCCTAGGACAATAGAGTAAGGTTAAGAACAAACGGCAATTTAATGAAATGTCTAAAATTTAAAAAGTTTAAAGAGGAATGATGATAATATAGTTCAGTGGTAGAGCACCTGTCTAGAATCCCCCAGTGAAGGGGCTGGGGTGTGGCTCAGTGGTAGAGTCTCTGACTCAGATGTCTAGTACCCTGGGTTCACTCCCCAGAACTGTTGGCAGTACCTTGAACATTCTAGGCAAAGTCTATCACTGAACTCCAATCTCAGCCCTTGTTATGGGTGATAATACTTACAGGAAAAAAATGACAAATAAGAATATCATCCACATGGAAACCAATGTCCCAGTTCTGGAACAAGAGAACATTCAGGAAACCTTAGAGATCCCTGAATACTCTACTGAATGTCATTTCCTGTGCTCCAACGTCAAGGGCCTCTCACATTTGTCACCTCAAAAATGTGTGGGTACAGAAGGAGATATCATTGGGGGTCAGTACTCCAAAATATATCTGCAAAGGAAGAAAACGCATCTCCATCCTTCTAGAACATCCCCTAGAACTGCCTGGGGCTCAGGGCTCTTGGAGCAGAGACCGAGTTCTAGATTAGCACGATTTAGTTAGTTGATATTTCATGGGGATAGGGATAGCTGAATGCAGAGGTGTCCCCTTTTTTGTCCCCTCTGAAGTGTCTCAAGGAGTCACAGATGCTTCTCTGGGCTCCAGTAAGAACTGGGAGGGAACAATGGGCTCCGGACTCCCTGCTCCTTTACAGGTAATAAACTTTAAAAAAAAAAATGATAATACGCTGCTGAAAGACCCAGGACAATCCCCTAGTGCATCTGCTTTCCCGCCACAAAATCTGCTGTCTTGGGCCTGCCTGGGACTTAGCCCTTTTGTCCTCCTCCTTCTGTCCTCACCTCCATCCCCAATGCCATCCAGGCTGGCAAGCGCAGTCTGCCTGACTCAGACAAGGCCATCTTGGACATCCTGGAGCATGACCGGAAGGAGGCACTAGAGGACCGGCAGGAACTGGTCAACAAAATTTACAACCTACAGGAGGAAGTCCGCCAGGCGGAGGAGCTTCGGGACAAGGTGGGAGCACCATAGACTTAGGATTGCAGCCAGCTGGGTGCTTCCCCAGCAGGGTGCATGGATGCGTGTTAACAGGAGTCTCTGATATCAAACCCTGATCTGCATTGCTATGCCAGCATCCAGCCCCATTGTGGTTTGTAAATGATGAGTGTCCAAGCAGCCACCAAGTATGTGTCTCCATGGTCCATCCCTCAACAATACACTGGTAATTGACCAGCCCCCTCCTATAGTCCCTTTTGATGAGATAACTGGCAATCAAGACCAAATTAGCACACCAACTCTGGGAGAAGATATGCCAACTGCAGGCACTGAGCAAACAGTCATTGACTGGGGAAATGACTCAGACTGTAAAATGCAAGAGTAAGGATTTAGATTCCTGGAATCTATTTTTTTTTTAAGCCAGACATGGTGACACACACCTGTCATCCTAGGATGACATCCTTGGGAGGTGGAGAGGATGCCTGGGGCTGGCTGGCCAGCCATCCTTGCCCTATCAGTGAGCTCCAGGTTCAGTGCGAGACCCTGTCTCAAGAGCAATAAGAGAAAGATAACTTGATGTTGGCCTCTGGCCATGTGCACCCCTATTCACACATGGATTTACATGCATACACATGTGTATACATACATATCACAAACACCACACACACATACGACACACACATACACACCACACACACATAACATACACATACCACATGCACACACACCATACACACATACACACCACACACACAACATACACATACCACATGCACACAACACACACATATAACACACATAGCACACAACACATACACACCACACACACAACATACACATACCACATGCACACACCACACATACACACCACATATACACACCACACACACAACATACACATACCACATGCACACACCACACATACACACCACATATACACACCACACACACAGACACACACCACACGCATACACCATACACACATACAGAGAGAGACAGAGAGACAGAGAGAGAGTGCTTCTCTCCTTAACTTATTGATGACTTGCTTCGTCTATATTGCTGTCTCCCATTCTGGGCAGTACCTGGAGGAGAAGGAAGACCTGGAGCTCAAGTGCTCAACTCTGGGGAAGGACTGTGAAATGTACAAGCACCGCATGAACACAGTCATGCTGCAGCTGGAGGAGGTGGAGCGAGAGCGTGACCAGGTACAGTGCCGCCCTGGATATGGTGGACCATGAGGCTGCCTAGCAGTGCCCATGGCACATGGAGCCTATTTGACTATGGTCTGAGGTCATGTGGTTTGCGTCCCCGACCACACAGTGCTTTCTCATGAGTCTATCTTTTCTGTCTCTAGCTTAGAGATAAATTCTATTACAGGACAAAGGGGTCATAATACACAGGCCATAGGGAATCATGGGAGCCTGAGCTGCACCCCAGTGGTTCCCATAAGAACATGGTGCTTACCTGGTCTCTTTGGTAAAATGAGGAAGTTAAATTCCAGTTCAGGTACTCATAAAGTGTATGCCCAAGGCAAGGTATTACATATGTCCTCATATGTAAGATGTGAATAGTTACCAAAGCAGTGCCCCACCCACACTGGCATGGTGCAGACCCTGGGGGAAGGGAGGTAGGACACAGCTCTTCACAATTGTACCTACTACATGACAAGAACAGGCTGTACAGTTGTAGGATTGCAGAATACAAAAGAGAGAGCCTGGAATGCCCAAGCTTCAGGGATAAGTTGAGTGTGCTAGTGCAGGCTAGCCCTCTCAGCATTTAAAAGGCAGAAACTGTAGGATCATAAACTTAAGGCCTGTTGAGACTACAGGAGTGAGCTCAACAATAGTTGGGCAACTTAGTGAGACCCTACCTCAAAATACAAAGTAATAAGATAGCTGGAGTTGGATGGATATGGTAGAATGTGTACCTAGAATCCCCCAGTGAGGGCCTGAGGTGTGGCTCAGTGGTAGAGACCCTGCCTAGAATCCCCCAGTGAGGGGCTGGGGTGCGGCTCAATGGTAGAGCACCTCCCTAGAATCCCCCAGTGAGGGGCTGGGGTGTGGCTCAGTGGTAGAGCCCCTGCCTAGAATCCCCCAGTGAGGGGCTGGGGTGTGGCTCAGTGGTAGAGCCCCTGCCTAGAATCCCCAGTGAGGGACTGGGGTGTGGCACAGTGGTAGAGCACATACTTAGTATGCACACAACCCTAGGTTCAATCTATAATCTCTCTCTGGAAAAGGAAGAGAAATGCACAGGGTCCCTTTGCTTGATGTCTGAACGGGAGGTAACGCACATCTCTGACCACACTTTAGTTCACTTGTGGTGAGCACATGCTCTTCCCGGCAGGCCTTCCACTCCCGAGATGAGGCGCAGACCCAGTACTCACAGTGCTTGATTGAGAAGGACAAGTACCGGAAGCAGATCCGTGAGCTGGAGGAGAAGAACGATGAGATGCGAATTGAGATGGTGCGGAGGGAGGCCTGCATTGTCAACCTAGAGAGCAAGCTCCGGCGCCTGTCCAAGGACAGCGGCACTCTCGACCAGGTAGGCTTAGCCAGCCACGTCCCCATACCCACAGCCGGTGTCCTTCAGATCCCCGTTGATGGCTGACCAGGGCAACCCCATCTCACACCATCATCATTGTGTCTCGTGTGCCCTGCCCTCTGACCCATTTGTGTATATGTGTGTGTATGTGCATGCGTGTGTGTCTGTGTTGCACACATGAACATGCGTGCACTAAGGCATGTGCACAGAATTGGGTGGGAGCCACTCATTTCAAAGTTAAGAGTCTGTGAAATGGCTCAGTAGGTAATGGTCTTTGTCACCATGTCTGGTGACCTCAGTTCTATCCCTGAGACCCACGCAGTCCCAAGAAGGACAGAACTAGCACCCTCGAAGTTTCGATGACATTTGGGTTGCCACCCCCTGGCTGAGTGACTCAGATCACTTTTCCAAGCTGGCATGGCTGTCTATGGACCACAGCCAGCAGTGGCCTTCCCTTGGCACTGTCTGATAATGTTAAGGTCATCATGATTAAGATACTCTGTGCTTATTAAAGTCACTGGTGCCCATGGGTGAAAACTCATTAACAGTCAGTAAGGTGGGTGCAGAACTGCATCTCCCAGGAGCCCCCGTGACACCTGGAAATGAAGGAACACTGCTGCTATCCCTTTGAGTAATGTGATTGTGGTAGCTGAAGGTTCCCCAGACTCTGTCCTGGGCAGAGGCTGCATAATCCCATAAAAATACCACATCTCAAGCTGGGAAGATGGCCCTGTAGGCAAAGTGCTTCCCAGACAGGCATGAGGAGCTGACTTCAAGCCTTAGAATATACATTTAGAAATCAAAAAGCCAAGCATGGTGGCACATACCTGCAATCCCAGCACTGGGGAGGTGAGACGCTCACACCCCTGGACCACACTGGCCAGGCACTCTGTATTATTGGGTGAGTTCCAGGTCTGGTGAGAGACTCTGTCTCAAAAACGATGGCATCGGTTGTGACTCTAAAGGTTGTCCTCTGGCCTTCGTATACATATGCACACCTCACACACATGTAGAAACCATTACACACACAGCAAGTGTGTGCAAGACGGCAAGTGCTATGCAATTAGATTCTCACTTTCAAAGAAAGGGGATACAGAATCAAGAGCTGGGCACAGGCAAAATCATGGCGTCTGAACAAGGTTCTCTATTTCAAGCTCAAAGCCATCATTAAACCCCTGGAGGAGACCTTTCCTTTTGGGTTCCAGAAAGACTCCTTGCTTGAGGAGTTCTAGAGGCCACAGGCCCCACCTGGAAGCCCCCTAGCCCGACTTCTCCTGACCACATATGCCACCCCTTCGGCTTTCAGTCTTGCTAATGTAGCTCTTTCCCAGGGAGACCTTCCCTGGCCCCTGTAATGGAATTCAGGAGCCCCTGTGTTATGATTTCATCCTGAGGACACGACAGCTTGTAATTTGCATGATCCCCACCCAGGCCTCTCTATAGTCAGCCCAGCACCAGACACAAGCCACCTTAATGAGTAACTTCTAGATGTCTCCATGGAACTAGAGCTCTCCCACCCCTAGTGAGCAAGGAGAAGCACAGGTGGCATCCTGTCCCTAGAGATTTCATGAGCCAAGACAGAGGGGCAGATGCAGCCAGCAAGGTGCCTAGCAAGTGATGGTCCCAACTGTCTGTTGGACTGGGAAGCAGGAGAGGTAGCAAGAAGGGACAGACCAATGTCAAGGTGTGCTGACAAGCCATGGCATCCAAGTGGACATTCGGGGAGTCAGAAAAGAACAGCCCAGGCTGAGTGTCAAGCTTGGGTACCCAAGGGAAAAATAGCCTGTTGGCCAATCTGCCTTGTGCCTATTGCCAGCTCTCCCTCATGCTCTTCCCTCTGCCACAGAGTCTACCTAGACACCTCCCTGCCACCATCATCTCTCAGAACCTTGGAGACACCAGCCTCAGGACCAATGGCCAAGAAGCCGATGATTCTTCAACCTCAGAAGAATCTCCCGAAGACAGCAAATATTTTCTGCCCTACCACCCACCCCGGCGCCGGATGAACCTAAAGGGCATCCAGGTACCCAGGAGCAAGGGTGGGAGGCAAATGGTAGCATCAGAGCCCTATGCAGGTAGAGATGACACCTGACTCTGCTTGATTATGTCCTGACCTGTTATAACCCTGGACAGAAATCATTCCTGCTTGTGATGTTCATTTGTTTCGAAAGCAAGTGTGTAAGAAAACTGTCTTCAGATTCCTTTCCCAGGCCCCATGTCGGCAGCTAATGCCACAGCAGAAACACTGTCTACCACTTTAATGGGTGCCCATGGAGATCCATGGCATTGAGAGAGCTCATGAGTCAGTGGTCAGGTGAATGGGAGAATGGATGGGTGGTTACATTGATGGATGAATGTATGCATGCATGGAATGTTGTATAGGTAGGAGGATGAAGGGCTGGATGGATGGGAGAATGAATGAATGATGGATGAACGGATAATTACATGGGTGGATAATGGATGGATTAATGATGGTTGGTTACATGGATGGATAGGATGGTGGATGATGGCTGCCTGGGCAGATGGATGGATGGTTACAAGAATGTTGGATGGTGGACTGATGGATGGGTGAGTGGGTGGATGGATGGATTGATGGATGAAATGATTACATGGATAGATGGAATGATGGCTGTATTGGTGGATGAGAGGATGGGTGTTTGGATAGTTACATGGATAAATGGTAGACTGGTGAATGGGTGGATGGATTGTTGGGGGGTGAATGGATGATGAGTAGATATGTGAATGAATGGATCATTACACAGATGGACAATGGATGGATGAATAGATGGGGATAGAGGTGTGCGTGTATGGATGGATATATTGTTATGTGGATGAATGATGGATGAATAGATGATGGATTGAAGGGTAGGTAGATGGATTAGTGGATAGAAGAACGAAGGATAGATGATTACATGGATGAATGGATATGGTTACATGGATGGATAATAGAGTAATGGATGGATGGATGGATGGATGGATGGATGGATGGATGGATGGATGTTTTTATGGGTGGTTTCATAGATTGATGATGCATTGATAGATGCATGAATGGTTGACTAATGGGTAGATAGTTACATGGATAATGGATGAATGGGTGGATAAACGGATGGATGGTGAATGGCTGTATAAATGAATGGGTAGTTACATGGATAGATAAAGGAAGGTGGATGGATGGGTGGGTGGGTGGATGGATGGATTAATGATGAGTAGATATGTCAATGAATAAATATTTCCTTGCATGGATGGATGGTGCATTGATAAGTGGGTAGATAGTAAATGAATAGGTAGATGGACAGTTGCATGGATAGGACCACTTCATCAGAAACTAATTATCCCTGCCTCTCTATGCTCATGGGAGAAGGTCATACATGTGACCAAAGGTGGCAGGCAGCTTCCCTGGAGCCCAGTCTCTCATGGAGGTCCCCTGCATGTGTGTCAACTTGGTATACAGTGCTCCTGAGCCTCAGTATTTTAGATCCCTGTTCAGGGGCTCCCTCAGAGGAGGCTCATCTGGACCAGTTGACTAATCCAGGCCCCAAGGGGGGCAGACCACATCTTCTCCCAGCCACAGGAGACTGGCATCACACGTATGGGCCAAGAAGCTGTGGATCAGGCGGCTTTTTTTATTTTTCTCTTAGCTGCAGTGACGTGTGTCTAGGGCCTTGTTTGATTCATGCCTTCTGTCTTGGGTCTTCTCCTCCCCTCTCTTTCAGCTGCAGAGAGCCAAATCCCCCATCAGCATGAAGCAAGCATCTGAGTTTCAAGGTTAGTGGGCTGCCCGGATCCTGTTTGCCCTTGCTCATCTGTCACTCTGCCTCTCTCATTCCATCTGCTTCTCCCTCTGCAGTGACAGACCCTGCACGTTCAACCTGGGCTAGGCCTCAGGGGTATCAGGGTGGCGAGCATCCATCACTCACTAATGCTTGCCGTCATTTAAAGTGTGCAGTGTCTGTCCACTGGTGCATTGCCTCTGTGGCCCTCTTGATCAAATGGAGCATCTTTAATTAATTTATTTTTTGCATGAGTGTTTGTGTGATGTATGCTTGTCCCTGTGTATGTGAATGCGCATGTGGGTTTGCATGTGTGTGTATAGAGACTCAAGGCTGACTTTGGAGTCTTCTTCATTTGCTCTTCAACTTTATTCAGTGAGGTAGGGTCTCTCAATTGAATCTAGAGCTCATGGATAAGGGCAGTCTAGCTAGCTAGCCAGGTTACTTGTCTCTGCTTTCTGAGTGCTAGAATTTTAAGCACACTTTCTGAGTATGTACACAGATGCTGGAGATCCAAACTCAGGTCCTCATACTTACACAGCACCAATAAACCGAGTCACCTCCCTAAGTCTTGAATTGAGCTCATCAGCAAGGGGACCTTCGACCTTCCTCATCCAAGATTCTGGCTGGCAGTGCCCAGCAGTGTGAGGCTGCCAGTTCAGTCATAAACGCCTGGTTCTCCAGCGCATACTATCTTCAGGACTCCTCTTTCAGCCTCACACCAGCCCTGCAAGGGAAGGTTTGCAAGACAGATGATGCTCTTGCTATGTGGAAGGAGCTGGAAGGTTTCAGGATGTGCCCTACAGCCCATATACCCAGAGCAGGGTCACAGGGAGGAGGTAGAAAGTGTCAAGTGTCACCCCAGGAGGGAAAGAAGTTTGGGACATCAATTTAATTGGAGCCTGGAAATGGGAGAATTTAAGTTCATGGATATGGGCAATGTGAGGAGCAGAGAGAGTAAGGTGAACCCGCAAAGTGTGGGGTGCAAGAAAGAATGCTATGAGTGAGAGACCTCAGACAAAGAGAGCCACCTCACAGTCCAGAGTTTCATCCTGACCACCTCAGCTTCATTCTACTTTAGTGACTTAGGAGAGGGAAGGAGAGAAAAGTCCCGACCTCAATTCTCCTTGTAGCTACATTGGGTGTCACAGTCTTTATCCAACTGTGATGTGCAAAGGTCCCGGGGTCTGTGGATTACAGATAAAATAACCCCCCTCAAAAAGAAGTGGAAATTTCTAACAGATTAGTGGGAGTGCCTCATCACTGCTCATCAGGCCTGACAGGCCACCTAGTGTGAGGGGCACATGGACAGAATGGGCACCCGTGTCTACAGCGCTGTGCACACATACAGGTCTAGGCACCTCAGGGTACAGGTGGAGAAATTTATGTCCCACCAAAGTTGAGGAAGATGGCCACACCAATGCCAAGCATCTCCTGGAGAGCAAGGGACAACAAAGAGGGCTTTGCTCAGGTGACAAGCTTCCCCTATTGCTATGCTCTGCCTTCAGCTCACCGTGTTGAGCAGGGAACGGTGAGACCCATTTTGATGGTAAGGAAACAGGACAAGAGTTTTCCTGTCTCCCCAATGCTTCTTCATGGAGGATGACCCCTCTGTGAGACCTCAGAGACAGGTGACATGGTTTAGTCTTGACTGGAGCCACCCTTGGCCAGCCTGACGCCGGAGGATCAGGATATATTATTCTGATTTTTTAAAGCAAAATGCCACCAGCAGTAGAGTAAGGGTTTCACTGTTGTTGCTCCAGGGGACACCACAGAGGGCAGAGCAAGCTCCTGATTTGCTCTGTCCCCTCCACACATGTGGGGGGTACCACCACCCCCCAGAACCGCAGCTACAGGCTTTAACTTTCCTCCCCCTCCCTTTTCTTTCATCCCTGCTTCCTGTGGCTCTGATGAGGACAGTCAAGGGGCACGAAGAGGACTTCACAGACGGCAGCCCCAGTTCCTCCCGCTCGCTGCCTATCACCAGCTCTTTCTCCAAGATGGTGAGCTGGCCCTGGTTCCCACTCCTCTTGCACACCATCTGAGTCCCCGGGCTGAGCCTGGGGCCTTGCTGATGTTTATTTAAAGAAGTTTCTCTTTCCCCGGCTCAGCAATGTATTCACACCTTCCTGCCATCTCCTTTCCCAGTTTAACACTTGATGGGAGGAGGAGACTTAGGAGGTCTCCTAAGGGACCGTGGCAAAAGATGCCCAAAATTCTGCAACTTCACAGCCCCAGGCAATCCAGGCCACTATCCTGGGAGGCAGCAGGCAGGGTAGGGGGCTGCTGGAGCAGCAACAGAGGGAACACCCCCACTTCTGGACAGAGCTAGGCAGGATCCCAGCCTTCAATGACATCCAGCTGTCTATTTGTCCCTGCAGAAGACACCAGATTAGAAATTCTAAGCCCGAGGGGTGCCCTGGGAAAAATGTCAGCTCAGCTTCTTAAATCAGACCCTGAGGGAGGTAGAAATTTGGTAATGGGTTTACAACAGTCTGGTATCAGCTCCGGTGCCAAAACCCCAGGTATTTGCCCCCCACCAAACACCCCTCTTCACATCCACTCTGGCCAAAGCACAGCCAGCCAGATAGGTGCAGGTGGGGGCCACAGAACCCAGCCCATACAGGGTCACAAGGCCTCCCAGCTCAGTCAGTCCCCGTCTGCTTCTCGCAGCCAACAGCTGTGGAAGCAGCTGTGCTCCAAGCTCCACTGACTGCCCCAGGGCTGAGCTCAGCCTCCTCCAGCCAAGGTCATGCTGGGGACCAGCTTGCTCAGCCTGCGCTGCCCAAGCCGGAGTGGGAACATCCCCAAGTTAAATTTAGTTCCCGCGTATATAATATTTATGCCCATGAAGGCATTGCGGATAAATATCCGGTAACACAGCTGTACCGTGTTCACAGCAGCCCCACCGGAGCCGCAGCAGTATCATGTCAATCACCGCAGAGCCCCCGGGAAATGACTCCATAGTCAGACGCTGCAAGGAAGACACGCCGCACCGCAGGTGAGTGGCAGGTGGCAGCCTCGGCTGGCTGGCCGGCCCTGTTTCTGGACCCCAAGGTATGGACTCTTTAGGCCTCTCAACAACACAGAAGGAAAGGGAAGAAATGGGCCCACTGTCCACTACACCAACTACCATTGGGGTAGTTGAGGCTTGGAGATGGGGAACCACCCTCTTTTGCTAAAATACGGCTAAACCTACATCCTTTGTCCCCACGCTGCCCTGGAATTGTGTTCCAAGTTCCTGAGACCTCAGACTTTAGTTTTGCTTTTTTTTTTTTCACCCAGAGTGGGCGCTACACAAGGACCTCCTCTACCTCCTGAAAAACATGGGTTTCTCAGACTTACACAGCAGCCAGGTGTCCCTGTTACACTCCTCTCAAAGTCAGGTGCCAGGCTAGGGCGATAACGCAATAAAAAAGTTGCCTTGCCAGCACAAAGGCCTGAATCCGGGTCCCCCACAACCCACATTCACAAAGCAGGCGTGAGGCCAGCGAAATGGCTCAGCGGGTTAAGGGCGCTTGCTACCAAGCCTGATAATCTTGAGTTCTGTCCCTGGAACCTCCATGTGGACACACATGTGCACACTCGCTTGTACACGCTCACAATAAATTAATGTCATTTTTAAAATTTTAAAGTGGGGACTGGAGAGATGGTTCCGTGACTAAGAGCACTTGCTGCTCGTGCAGAGGACCTGGGTTCGGTTCCCAGAATCCACGTGGCAGTTCACAGTTGTCTGTAACTCCAGTTCCAAGGGATCTGACCTCCTCCAGGCACTTTCAGACATGGAGGCAAAACACTAATATAAATAAAGATAAAAAAATCTAAAAGTAAAATTAATGACAAGCATGGTAGGAACCTGGGCTTGCTGGCCAGCCAGCATCACCGAATCCGGTGCTCTCAACCTTCCTAATGCTGTAGCCCTTTAACACAGTGCCTTATTTGTGGTGACCCCCCAACCATAACATTATTTTTGTTGCTACTTCATGACTGTAATTTTGCTACTGTTATGAATCATAAAGATCTGATGTTTTTACATATCATAGATGTCTGGTATGCAGCTCCTGTGAAAGGGTCATTTGACCCCTCCAAGGGGTCGCACCCCACAGGTTGAGAACCGCTGGCCTAGTGTGAGTTCCAAGCCAGAGACAGATTCTGCTTTTAAAGACGCCTGAGGATGCCCTCTAGCCTCCACATACACACAAATATATATATCACCTGCGCACATGTGTGTGTGTGTGCGTGCACACACACACACACATCACAGCTAGATGCCAGTGACTCCTGAGAGAACTGGATTCACACCCTAGTCCTGCTGGGGCCTGGGTTTTGATATCTCAGTCATCATCTTCCCAGGACAGCTCTAAACTCCAGCTCACACTCATCTGTAACACCAGCTCACACTCATCTGTAAGAATACCTGTTCACAGACAAGGAAGGAACCAGCATAGGACCAAGCTAGGCCCTCTGAATGTGGGTGACAGTTGTATGACTGGCACAGAATGCAGGGTCACTGGCAGTGGCACCAGGATTTGTACTGGCTTTTTGCAACCCATTCTCTTTAAATGAATACTTTGCTCAGCCTAAATACAGTGGAGAGGGCCTTGGTCCTTAGAGCAATGTGCCTTGCCCCCTCTGGAGAGTGGATGGGAGGGAGAAGGTGGAGGGGATGGGGGAAGAGTGGAAACTGGGACTGGTATGTAAAATGAAAAGCAATAGTTTGTTTTCTTTTTTTAAAAAATCATTTAAAAAAGAAACACATGGGCTGGAGAGATGGCTCAGTGGTTAAGAGCATTGCCTGCTCTTCCAAGGGTCCTGAGTTCAATTCCCAGCAACCACATGGTGGCTCACAACCATCTGTAATAAGGTCTGGTGCCCTCTTCTGGCCTGCAGACATACACATAGATAGACTATTGTATACATAACAAATAAATAAATAAATATTTAAAAAAAAGAAACACACACACAAAAATAGAATACCTGCCCAGTCCCCCTAGTAGCTGCACCCTTCTTGGACCAGTTTTCAGGGTAGTTACTGAAGTCTCTTGTACACCTACAACCACCTTGGCCAGCCTAGTGTTCATTGCACCCACCTCTTCCTAGAGGGCTCTCTGCTGCCTCAGAGGCATCCCACTAGGTGACAAACATGTGATGTAAACAACAAACAGAGGTTGCTTGAGCCTCTGGGAAATGGGTACCCCAGGCTGGCCTCTTACGGTCAATCCCCCTGCTTCTGCCTCCTGACCACTGCAATTGCTGGCTAGTGCCACCACTTCTGGGTTCACCTGGCCTCTGCTCACCTGCTCACCTGTGTCTTCCTCAGCCATTGTGAGACATGGTCTAGACAGGCCCCCAGGACCTCCTTCCCTGATGATTTAGTCCCCCTTCATCCCACCCTCCTCATCCTTCCCTTCCCTCCTCTATTGACCTCTTGGAAGCAAGGCCTGATGGGAAGCCAGAACATTCCAGAAGCTCCTTCCACCTTTTTCACCTGAAGCACATGCTCACAGCAGTGTCCTTGTCCCCGGTTTGTGTCTTGCAGCACAGTGGAAGAAGACAATGACAGCTGCGGGTTCGACGCCTTGGACCTTGATGGTGTGTATCTGCCAGGCGCAGAGAGGCCACGGTGACCTGGGAGGGCAGGGTCTATCCAGAGAAGGACTCAGAAGAGGACATGGGAGAAGATCTGATCATAGGCTCCAGCCAGAGACCAAAGTGGCTCTGTGATTTACAGGCAGAACCAGCCACTCAGATGAAGAAAAAAGAAAACCATGGGTTTTAAAATAGTAATAATTCTAGGTCTCAGAATGTGTGATTTCCTACAATTCCCCCAGTGAGGGGCTGGGATGTGGCTCAGAGGTAGAGTCCTAGGCCCAACATCCCTGCCTGCAGAGACCGTGGTGTTAGTACCATGAACCCAAGGCGTCCGCCTGGCTGGATCACTGAGAGGGTGGAGAGCCTGGAGATAGTTCCCCTGTGTCTCGTGTGTCCCCAGAGCCCTACCCTGCTCTTAGGTTAGGCTCCTATGCCTCAGAATCCTGCAGATATACCTACACACACATTCCACTTCCTCCCCAGTCCCCATCTGTGCCCCTGGCTAACAGAAGCCACCAGCAGACAAAATAAAAAGATTAGCGAGCCTCCATAATTGGGGACCATCGCAAGCTATCAAGTGTTAAAGAGGGGTTAGCACCTAATGGAGGCTGGGTAATGAAAAGAATCGAGAGAGGTTTAGAACGGGGAAGCAGGGAAGTGAATCCTGGGCAGGCATCCAAAGCATGTTGCTGGTGTCGGGAAAAACTCCTTGTGCAGAATTGGCCTTTGTTATCAGCCCCAAGCAGGACCAGTGTGTCCCTCACCCTGGTGGCTCTGTTCCAGCCAGCACCTCCCCTTGGAACTTACAGTCCAGTTGAGGTGGAAGAAAAGGATAGGGACCCCAGGCTCCTACAGACACAGAGTCTGAGAGTCAGTGGAGGGTGGTGAGACTGGGGGGGGGGGCTCCAAAGTGAGAACCCCAGAGCTCACTTCCAAGATAGAGCTGGGAGCTGAAGAGGTGGTTTAATGGCTAAGAGTTCTTGGTCCACAGTCGTGGGGATCGGAGCCTAGACCCCAGCACCCTCACAGAAAGTGGGGTGTCCCTGAAAACATCTCTGACCCTAACTCTGAAGGGTACAGAGACAAGAGGAGCACAGGGCCTGGCTATCCTCCTGCCAAGCTGAAAAGGCATGTACCCCAGGTTCAGGGAAAGACCCTGCAAAAAAAAAAAAGGCAGAAAATGGTAGAGGAGGGCACCAGGTGTCCTCTTCTGGCCTCCTACTCCCTACACATCTGCTGAGGCTCCAAAAGAAGAGAGGCAGGGGGTTGTCTATTTTGAACTTTACCATCTGTCCTGATGGCAGGAGTCAGGCAGGGTGGAGTCAGAGCTGCAGGATTCTGGTTCCTATAATTCTAGCACTTGAGAGATGGAGGCAGGGGGTTGGCAAGTTGGGCACAGCCTGGGCTACATGCTACAAGCCTGTGCTCTGCCTCTGGAGAGAGCTGACTCCCCCCAGCTTCCAGTCTACAGAGCTATGCTACTATTCAGCTCTAGGAGACGCTGCCCACTCAATGCCAGGGGGTGGGTAGAAGGGATGGCCCTAGGTGCTCCCTCTAATGTGCCTAAGTCCTGACAGTCCCCCCCTCCTCTGCAGATGACAATCATGAACGCTACTCCTTCGGACCCCCCTCCATCCACTCCTCCTCCTCTTCACACCAGTCAGAGGGACTGGATGCCTACGACCTGGAGCAGGTCAACCTCATGTTCCGGAAGTTCTCTTTAGAAAGGTATGGAAACAGGGCTAGGGGGACAGCTCAGTGAGGATAGGTCTTGTCACACAAGCATGAGGACCTGAGTTCAAATCCCCAGAACCCACCCACATAAAAAAGCTGGGTGTGGTGGCACATGCTTGGAGTTTGCAAGCTGCAGATCCAGTGAGTGACAACCAAAAGCAAGGAGGACTGAGGAACAATGCCTGAGCTCAACCTCTGACCTCCGCGTGCATGTACACATACACATACACACACGCACTCACACACACACACACACACACACACACACACACACAGGGAACAGAGATAGGACAAAGGTACAAGGGATGGGAGTGGCCGAATGGGAGCTCAAGGATGGAACCAAAGGCCATCATCCTCTTAGTTCTCTACAGAGGGGACAATCTGTGTGCTCCAAGACTCAGGGTCTCAGGCACTCAGAATAGGGATGTGGCTCACTTGGGAGGGTGCTCACCCTGCATGCATGAGTCCTGAACTCCATCGCCAGCACCACATGCATCAGGCAAAGTGTCCCAGCACTCAGGAGGTGAGGCAGGAGGATGAGAAGTTCAAGGTTATTCTCAGCTACCTAGTGAGTTGGAAGCTAGCCTGTACTACATGAGACCTACCTCAAAGTGGGGTTGGGGCTCACAGAGAGAACCACTCCATCTGTTCCTTGACTGTCCCGGATAAGAAACCTAGACACACAGAAGAAGGAGCAGGTAGTCATTCCTACTTCCTGAGGCCAGGAAGGTGGCAGCAGTCATCAGTCCCTTAGAACCTCCCAAGCCTCCAGGACACACGCAGCTATGCCACTAGCATCCTGCTAACACGTCCTAGATTCAGCCTTTCTGAGCCTATTTTCTTTCCCAACTCAGGCCCTTCCGGCCATCGGTTACATCTGGGGGCCATGTGCGTGGCCCTGGCCCCTTGGTGCAGCACACGACCCTGAATGGTGATGGACTCATCACCCAGCTCACCCTGCTGGGCGGCAATGCACGTGGGAGCTTCATTCACTCCGTCAAGCCGGGCTCGCTGGCCGAGAGGGCTGGACTACGTGAGGGCCACCAACTACTGCTGGTGAGAGATAGAGGAGGGGAAACTGTGGGGTGTCCCCAGGCCCTTCTCTTCCATGTGTACACATGGGCACATGCATGCACACCTAGCGACACATGCCTCCCCCACCCCTTTGCATGAGATGCCCCTGTGTCTGGAGAAGGATACTCCCATGGGACGCAGCCGTGGACTTGCCACGTTGCCCATCTGTAGAGCCTAGGAAAATAAACAGCTTGTTTTTGGCCTGTAGCTGGAAGGCTGCATCCGGGGCGAGAGGCAGAGCGTTCCACTGGATGCTTGCACAAAGGAAGAGGCCCGTTGGACCATCCAGAGGTGCAGTGGTCCCATCACCCTGCACTACAAGGTCAACAATGAAGGTAAAGCCTGGATTAGACCTGGTCTACACGAGAGTGTCTACAATGAGCCTCCCCCTTGTTTATCTATGCCCCATGAGGGAGTCACACCCCACCCCAAGAGGAAATCAGTTCTAATATCCTTGGGTAGGGATGGCGATGCTCTGTGTCACCCTGAACCAAGTCCGCAAACCTCCTAGGGAAACACAGAGGACACAGCTCCAGCAGACTGGCTCGCTCCTCCCCTGCACGGGTGACATCTGTGAGACTCTGGGCCAGGCAGAGCTGCAGAAGCACATCCGGGCCCCTGACAGACAGCCCTGCCTGGCCCAGCCCCCCCTCCTTCACTCCCCCACTCCCCATCCTCGCCAGCCCCCAGCCCCCTGCAGCCCTTCTGCTGGGTGATGACTTGGATTCTCATTCTCACCTCTGGGTTTTCCTGCGTGATTGCCTCTGCAGCTGGGTCTTATTTTTAACCACAGCAATCATGAATATTTGAGCGGAGCATAAATAGCCCAGCCCGCTTCTCCAAGCCGCCCTCCTGCCCCTTCCCAGCAGTACTCTGGTGCAGAGGATAGCACTGTGGAGCCCAGCCAGTCACCCCTGCTCATGGGACATGCTCCTACCATCTCCTGAGGCTAGGTTTTCCAGCCCTGCACAAAATAAATATATATATACATACATACATACATGCATACATACATACATATACATATATATATATATGGAACACCTTGACCCCTGGGTCACAGGGCTGCCAAGTGAGTTGCGCCCCCTAGAGGTGGACAATGGCATTGCCCTTCAGGCTGGATTTCTGGGAGAGGGCCCTAGTCCCAGAGCAGAGCTCAGACTCAAGGATGCTAGGGGGTACAAAAGGGGTCTGAGCCAGAGTCTAGCTAAACTAGGGCACCTCTAAAAGACCCAATATAGAATCTCTGCTTCTCCATGCCAACCCAGCTGCCCAGAATGCCCTTTAGCTATGGATGACCTACTAGGAGCCTGCTTGTTACAACTCCCCCTTTTGACACACACCCCTCTGTCACTGGGGTTACTTTGGGGATAAATTATAGATGTATACCATAAACATTCACTGACAGCTTGCAGCATTTATCAGATTCACGCTGTAACCTCCTAATGCCTCCAAAGTTATTTGCAAAATTTTACTCAAAAGACCAGTAATATTTTGCCTTACTGGCACGGGCAGCAGTCTTATTAACCTAGAAATGCATTTGGCAGTAGTTACAAGAGCTTTCACACAGCTTCACAATGACCTGGCGAATCGACTTCTATATCTGTTTATCCAAGAAAAACGAGTACATGTGCTCACCAAAAATAACGTATTTGACTGACTCACAGCAGCATGGAGTACTACAGAGCAATGAAAAGTAGTGTGGCCACAGTACTGTGTCTTGCAAGCATAATGTCGCACAGTTGCAGCCAGATGCAAAGGAGCTTGTGGTACTTGCTTCCATCTCTGCAACATGAGGTACAGCTAGCTAGGGCAAGCGCAACCAGGAAAAAGCTAGCCTGAGAGAGCACATCAGCAGAGGGTTCAGAGTAGGAGCTATCCACATGTATGCATTTGCGAAAATTCATTGAATTTAAGGCTGTGTCTAGCCTATTGTTTGTTAAGTACCAGTTGGCAAGCTCCTTGTAATGGTGGAGAAGGCATGGAGACCACAATGCAAATGTCAGTAAATTCAACATTGTGATTCGGCACAAGTTTTAGCTCCAAGCTTCCTGGAAGCCCAAATGAAAAAGGAGCCCCACAGACGGCTGCCCATCGACAAGGGAACCCCACAGACAGCATGGCTGCCCATTCACAGGAGAAAGGCAGGCACGCAGATGAGGTCGCCTCCAGGGTGCTTAAGTGTTTGGATTGTGTCCCCCTCAGGATACCGGAAGCTGCTGAAGGAGATGGAGGACGGTGTGATCACATCAGGGGACTCGTTCTACATCCGCCTGAACCTGAACATCTCCAGCCAGCTGGATGCCTGCTCCATGTCTCTGAAGTGTGACGATGTGGTACACGTCCTGGATACCATGTACCAGGACAGGCATGAGTGGTTATGTGCACGAGTTGATCCCTTCACAGACCAAGACCTGGACATGGGCACCATCCCCAGCTACAGCCGGTGAGCAGGGACAGGAGGAGTGGGCTCTGAAACCACCCCAGACCCAGAAACCCCCTCAGCCTGGGGAACTGGAAGATACTGGCCTCTCCTTCTGTGGAAGGCATCCTTACCCTTATAGTAAGGATGGCATGTGTCCTCACAAAGTCTCCTAGCACCCTCATTCTGTCCAGTGACTACCAGGCATGCTGAGGAACCCTCTACCTGGATCCACACCTCAGCCTCTCACTGGGGGGTTCTAGGCAGGTGCTCTACCACTGAGCCACACCCCAGCCCCTCACTGGGGGATTCTAGGCAGGTGCTCTACCACTGAGCCACACCCCAGCCCCTCACTGGGGGATTCTAGGCAGGTGCTCTACCACTGAAGCTTCATTTCCCAGCCTACTTTACTTTTTAAAAAAAAAAATTTCAATAGTCTGATTTAGTTATCCAGCCTAGAGTTGAACTTGCAGTCCTCCTGTCCACAGCCCTTCCCTGCCTAGGGCAACTGGGATGACAGTCCCATCTGGTCTTTTCTTTCTATCTGAGATTCAGGACTGGGGGGAGGGAATGGACCCCAGAGCCCTGGGACATGTTGAGCAAATGTTCTGTCTCTGAGCCATGTCCCAGTCCCTTCGCCGTTTCTTTTTAATCATCCTGGGTTGCACACAGTGACACCTGCTCTTCTGGGCCCTTGCTGCTGCTTGGCCAGTCACAGACAAGTGAGTCTTGGCCAGTCAGATGGTCAGTGGAGAAATCCAGGTACAAGGTCATGACCCCGCAGCCGGTCTGCGAGATGCTGTGTCCCAAGCCCAGCGAGTCTGGTGTTGCACAGCGACTCCTGGGACTCAGTTTCTCCCGTCTGCAGGGTCCCAGTTCTAAGCCTGAGGTTGCTCCCATGTCACCTCCCCCAGGGCTCAACAACTTCTCCTGGTGAAGCTCCAACGACTGGTGCACAGGGGCAGCCGGGAGGAGGCAGACAGCGCTCACCACACCCTGCGCAGCCTCCGGGTAGGTTAAGATGGGTGGTGGGGACAAGGTGACTTGCAACTTCTCTCTTCCTCCCTGCATGTAAGAAGCAGGAGCTGGCCATGTCACTGTGTCATCAGGAAGATGTGCTGCAAGGCATTTGGTTCTTTGGGAAGGGAGAACTCCTACGAGCCCTCCCCTCTGTAACTTAGGGGACTCAAACGCATCTCACCCCAATCCACGCCAGTCTCAGACACAAGAGGTTGCTCTCTCCCAGCCTCTGTTGCTGCCCAGCTGTAGGTCTCCGATGTTGCACCTTGACACTCAGGCCGAAGGGGACTCGGGGACAGGTGTGCCTCTCTCTACAGCAGGCTCACACTCAGGAGCCCCTTGCTGAACCCCGGCTGACTGACAAACTCATTTCAGAACACCCTGCAGCCCGAAGAGACACTTTCAACCAGTGACCCCCGGGTCAGCCCCCGCCTCTCCAGAGCGAGTTTCTTCTTTGGTCAGCTCCTTCAGGTAAGGCTGGTGAGCGGAAGCCCGCTGACTTGTCTAGTGCCGTTTGCCAGGGCCCCGCCCTCTGCCTACCAAGAAGACTTGCCAGTGTGGAAACAACACTGCTTTGTATTCCCGCGCCTCTTGTGGCTTCTCACAGTGCCTGGTTTCTTCATCCCATTTTATCCCCACAGTGACAGGTCTGTAGACAGACTCCACGCCTGCGGGAAGCCGGTCTCACTTTCATAAAAGATTTCAAGCAACTTCGGGCCGAAAGAGCTTCAACAACTCAGCTGCTAAAATATGATAGAAAAATCAGATGTGCTATATAAGGAAGGGGAAACGAACCCTCCAGATATTTAAGCCAGTTTACTTCCTCTGAAGGAGCGTTAAACTTACCTGAGCATCCCAGAGGCCAAGGAGATAAGGGAAACCCAGCAGGTTCCTTGAATCTTACCTATCTGTGGAAACAGTTCAGCTCTTTGGGACTAGAAAAAAAATTTCCTCCTTGTACTTAATTTCAAAAGAAAAAAAATATTTTGGGGGTGGATAGCACAAGGACTATCGATAAGCCAACTGTGTGAGTCCACATAGGTACCGGTTTGGGCTTCATAGCCATTCCTTTATAGGTAGGTGAAAGGAGCAAAGAATCTGAGTGGGCAGCCAGGAAGCTCGTTTCCTGTGTGGCATTGCATTAATCAGACTCTGATGCAGAAAGCACAGCAAGAAATAGCTAGCACCCTGACCCCAAAACCCAGATGGACACAAGAATGTGGCCGAGACCGACAGATGGGAAGGGACCCTGCAGAGCATGAGGCCTCCCTCCTGAAGGCAGGACCATCTACCAAGACGACGTTAGGCCCCTGGGTCAAGCTGAGTTTCATTCCAAGACACAAGGCTAAGCTAGGGATGTGACTCGGTTGTTAAACAGCCTGCCTACCGTGTATGGAGCTCTCAGTTCCATCCCCATCACCACATGGTGGAGCATGCTTGTAATCCCAGTGCTCGGGAAGTAGAGGCAAGAGGACCCAAAGTTCAAAGTCCTCCTAGGCCACATAATGAGTTTGAGGCCAGCCTGGGCTACATGAGACCCTGTCTCGGAAAATATATATAAATAAAAACCATGAGGCCGGTGCAGGCTAGCACTGGGCAGGCTGCTGCCTCTACTCCTGAAGGAAGCAGGAAAGACTTAAAGATGCCCAGGGGGCTTTGTGGGAGCCTGGCCTCTGTACCAGAAAAGTTTCTATGAACTGTGTGAGGAAGCCGTGGTTCTAGAACCCAGAGGATCATGGGTGCAGCGTGGGGAGCTGGAGAGTTCCAGCATGTATGGACCCCTGCCGCTGCCAGCCAGAGTCCTCACCAGCTAGATCAGTAGTGGCAAGAGGTGTCTTCGGCCACGGCAGCTGGAGTGTCCCAGGGTCTCTTTACAACAGAGGTGTTCTGCCCTGGGCCCCCAGAGTAGAGTCGAGAGTAGAATTGGAACAAAAGCATGGTTGGTTTTGTCTGCCTGGTGCAGCCCAATCCAGCTCCAGACTAGAAGCCAAGAGAATTCTGCCCCACCCTCCCACTCTGCCCTCCCATCCCACCCTCCTGCCCTGCCCTCCTTCTCTCTCCACAGTTTGTCAGCCGGTCAGAAAACAAGTACAAACGAATGAACAGCAACGAACGTGTGAGGATCATCTCTGGAAGCCCCCTGGGAAGCCTCTCCCGGTCCTCGCTGGATGCCACCAAACTCCTGACAGAGAAACATGAAGGTGCGTGAGGACCTCCTGGCCCCTCCCCCACGGCCCCACAGCAACGTGTCTGGGCTGGCCTCTTGGTGTACACTCCACCAATATCTACCTCTGGCCTGTGTACTCAAGTGCATGTACAGACACACACACACACAGAGGGGGAGGGGAAAAGCATAGTAGCATGCATCTGTAGTAACAGGATTTAGTCAGCTGAGGCAGGAGAATTGCCATGGGTTGGAGGCCAGCTTGGGCTACATCGAGACACCCTATCTTAAACAAAATAAAACAAAAGGATGCTTGAGGAGACCCACCCAGCCCTACCATCCCGTCAGATTCGTCATCTTCCTGGCCCTCACAACTCCCCAGGGTGATACCCTGCTCTGTGGTCACCCAGCTCTGACCTGTCTGATACCTGTCATTGTCCCTTTAAGCCCAAATGCCCCACATTGATGGAAGTCATTTGCCAAGACCTATTTATTTACTTACCGATGCCTCTTCCACTAAATATCTTTCTCATTTAGCTAGCTGGTAAAAAGCTACCCAGTGCTCGGCCCCCAGATGATGGTGGGCCAGCTCCTCTCTGCATCCCCCCATCCAGGCTGGGTTTTCTTGGAGACAGGGAGGCAGAACCTGAGTATAGCAGATCAGGAAGACCTCTTTACCCACACTGGGCAAACCATGGACAAAGGAAAAGGGACAGAGCCCTGGTTCTGAGAAATGGGTCCCCAGATGCCAGGAGCTGGCTTTAGCAGACCTCCTTGCCTTGGGACTCAGGGGAACAGAGGACTGTGCCTCCCATGAAAGACCCAAGGCTTTGCCCTGTGGCCCTGCCCTCTTGCCACCTGGCCCTCTCTGTCACCCCTCGCTCTCCTGCACTCACTCATCCGTTTGCCTGAACCATCACACTGCACGACTGTTATGGGGGAGTCCCCATCTGTGCACACCAGGCAGAGAGGGCAACCCCAACCAAATGAGCAAGTCCAGCCAAATCCACTGTGATGAACGAGGGAGTTTTGAGGGCCTGGTCACAGGAGCATGGGTGACTCTAGCCACTGCACCTTCAGAAAGGTCCCACAGCAAGGGTGATGACTCACAAAAGTGACATCCACAGAGCCCCCTGCCCAGTTTGCAGACAGCTCCCCAACAACTGTGTACTGCCTCTATAACCTCAGAGGGGGCTTGCATATGCACTCATGTGGCCATTGAGGCCCTCGAGTAGGGTTCTTAAGTCACCATCTACCTTAGCGGTTTTGTTGCTGTTATTGTTGTTGTTTTGATTATAATTTTTGTTTTATTTTGGTTTTTTATTTGTGTGCACACACTTCTTTCCACTTGAGAGCAGTACCCACAGGGACCAGAAGAGGGCGATCAGCCCTCTCGAACTGGAGTTACCTGAGTCACCGGAGGTGGGTGCTGGGATCTGAACTCTGGTCCTTTGCAAGAGCTGCAAGTGCTCTTAACTGCTGAGCCATCTCTTCAGGACCCCATCTTGTTTTTGAGACAAGCTCTCTCATTGGGCCTGGCTACCCTGATGAGGGAGACTGAACAATGGGCAAACCCCCAGGTATCCGATCCACCTGTCTCTGCCGCCCCAGCACTGGGATTGTAAGCACACCACACAGGATGTTTACATGGGTTCTAGAGATGAGTGCAGGTCCTCTCACACTTTCACGGCAAGTGCCGTGCCAACCAGCCAGCCCCAGGCCCTCAGCTCTGCAGGTTTCTGTACTGAGAGTGAACATTTCCATCAGAAAGGTTGTCACTGCACAACTGACTCTACTCCTGGTCACAAGCCACACCCCTATTCTAAAAAGATGTCCTTGGCCTACTGAAGTGGCCCATACTTCAGAAGCCATCAGGGTTCCTGTGTGTCTTGTGTGTCTCCCCCAAATCTCCCTCAGAGACTTTCCTGAGTATCCAAAATAGCTCCAAGATACCCATGTCTCTTCCTCCATTACCAGAGGCCTCCAGGCTCCGTGGGGCCATGAGGGTGGCCAAGGCCTCCATACCCTAAACGTGCCATAGGACAGGGTGGACTCTGACAGCCCACTGCTTCTGTTCTCCACCAGAGCTGGACCCTGAGAATGAGCTCAGCCGGAACCTCACCCTGATCCCCTACAGCCTAGTGCGAGCCTTCCACTGTGAGCGCCGCCGGCCCGTGCTCTTCACACCCACCATGCTGGCCAAGACACTGGTGCAGAAGCTGCTCAACTCGGGGGGTGCCATGGAATTCACCATCTGCAAGTCAGGTGAGCCTGGCCAGATAGCAGGCAGAAGGACACAGGCCTCTGGAGCCCATCACTAGAGTGACTCAGCCTCTTCCCCTTCTTCTCCCTTCCCCTCTCTTCCATTGCTCCTCTTCCTCCATCCATGCCAGGAGGTCCACCTGCCTCCTCCCCTCAGTGTTCTCACAAAAGGCAGCCCAGCACTGTACCCACTATGCCACTTGATAATGATATGTTACCTACATTTTTCCCTCCATCTAGATCATGGCTCCTCGAGTGCAGCGGTGTATTTTAACACATTTTTAATCCTAATGCTTGACCATGAGCAAGATCCTATGGGTGGTGGATAGATGGATGGATGGATGGATGGATGGATGGATGGATGGATGGATGGATGGATAGATAGATAGATAGATAGATAGATAGATAGATAGATAGATAGATAGATAGATAGATAGATGTATGGGTAGATAGATGGGTGAATAGATGGGTAAGTGGGAAGACGGATGGGTGGATAGATAGGTAAGAATGTAGATAGATAGGTGAGTGAGTGGGTGGGTAGGAGGGTGGGTGGGTAGGTGGGCAGATAGATGGGTAGGTGGGTGAAGGGTAAGTGAGTAGGTAGGTAAATGGATGGATGGTGGATGGATGATAGATGGAAATGAGGAGTAGGTAGATGGGACATGGGTAAATGGGTGGATGGTGGATGATGGAAATGATAGATGGGTGGATGATAGGTTGATGGGTGGTTAGGGATAGGTAGTAGGTTAGGGATGGTAGACACTTGGGAGATGGGTGAATAAGTGAATGGATGGACAGGAGGATGGTGAATGGTTGGACGGACAGATAGATAGATGAATGGATGGGTGACATACCATATATGGATGGACAGGTGAGCGGATGGATGGATGATGAATAACTGGATAATGGATGGGTGGGTTGATGACAGACGGCTGGATGGATAGCGGAGGAAGAGATGAATGAGTGGATAGGCAGGCGGGGCTGACTCCATAGGTGAGTTTCATGATTGAACTGTACTTGATGATGACCCCCATCACCTGAGCTACTTTGTCCAGTAACACCCACAGCTGAAAAGCCAGAGTGTGATGTCCACTAAGCCCCTGCTGCATAGTCCAGCATAGAGCATGCATGGCCTTGATTCTTGATCAAGGATCTTCCCCATCTAGTAGAGAAGATGAGGTTCATTTAACTATGGTGCGAATGGACCAGGTAGATATCAAATTATGCTGCACCCAGAAGGAGACAGGTAGGGCCTGGAAGGGATAGCCTGCCACAAATAGCTCGTGCCACCCTGGGCACCAACTCCTATCTCTGCAGATATTGTCACGAGAGATGAGTTCCTCCGGAAGCAGAAGACGGAAACCATCATCTACTCCCGGGAAAAGAACCCCAACACCTTTGAATGCATTGTCCCTGCCAACATTGAAGCTGTGGCAGCCAAGGTGAGGAACACTGGGTACCAGCCAGGCTGAGACCCCACCCAATCATCTCTGTGAAGTGCTGGGACATGGGCAAGGGTGGGTGGCACAGGTAGGGACTTCCTTTCTCTCTACTCAGGCTCTAAATGACTCTCTTCCTCTCTTCCTCCACTCTGTATCCTCGTGTCTCTGATGTGGGCTTGTGTTTTGAAACCCTCTGCTGTTTTGTTTATGCCAGTAGCCTGGTGTTGGTTCATGTCAGCTAAGGGTGTGTGTGTGTGTGTGTGTGTGTGTGTGTGTGTGTGTGTGTGTGTATGTGTGTGTGTGTGTAAGAGAGGGGGGAAGAGGAAGACAAGAGGGAGGGGGAGAGAGAGAAGCATGTGCCAGAGTGAGACACTAGAAGCATGTTCTAGTTTGTTTTCTGTTGCTACGATAAAGACCATGAAACAAAAGCAACTTGGGGAGGAAAGGGTTTGCTTCATCTTACAACTCTCAGATCACACTCCGTAGCTGAACACTCCATCGCTGAAGGAAGTTAGCTCAGAAACTCCGGGCAAGAACCTAGAGGCAGGAAGTGAAGCAGAAGTCAAGAAGAAACATTACTTACGGGCTTGCACCTCATGGCTTGCTCAGCCTGCTTTCTTATACAGCCCAGGAGCGCCTGCCCAGGGGTGGCCCTACCCACATTGCGCTGGGCCCTTCCACACCAATCACTAATCAAGAAAACACCCACATAGTTACTTTGCAGGCAATATGATGAAGGCAATTCTTTGGCTAAGGGAGTGCCCTCTGCCCAGGTTAGTGCATGTCAAGTTGACTAAATAAATAAATAAATAAACAAACAAACAGCACAGGGTGGGTGTCAGGTGTCACATTCACTCAGCCATGGGAAAGAGAAACAGTAGGAAAGTCACAGGCAGCCACCCAGAAATGTCACAGTGTGCATGCAAGTCAGATACCTCTGGAGCTAGACCAGATGACCCTGTGTGACCCTAAGGGGACAAAGTGATGCTGATCAGCTGTAAAGCATGGAGTTCTTCCTTGCTCTGAGACTTGAGAGCTATGGCGGGGGAAGGGACAGCATCCTTAGGGGTAGCAGGAGCCAGTAACCTAGCTTGCCATACAGCTAGGTGGTCACATATACACCTTCCCTGTGTGTCCCTGACGCGCACAGATGAAAGCAGAGCCAACGTTTTTGGCCAGCCTGAAAGAGGTGGTTTGGTGGTTCTCTCTTTTTAAGTCTGCATGTGTGTGTTCATGTGTGAAAAAGTGTATGTGTATATTGTACATGCATGTGTTGAGATCAGAGGACAGCCTTGGGTGTCATTCCTCAGGCACCAGCCACTAAGGGGATGACTGAGTTGGTTCATTGCAGCTATGCAAGAATGATCCTTAGAACCCACATGAAGATACAGGCAAGGTGGCTCGTACTGTAATCCCAACACTAGGGAGGGAGAGACAGGAGGTGCACTGGCTAATTTTATATCAGTTTGACACAAGCTGGAGTTATCTGAAAGGAGGGACCCTCAGTTGAGAAAATGCCTCCATTAGATCCAGCTGTAGGGCACTTTCTCAGTTATCAGTGGGGGAGGACCCAGCCCATGGTAGCTGGTTCCATCCCCCGACTGGTGGGTGAGTCTGGTTTCTATAAGAAAGCAGGTTGAGCAAGCCAGTAAGCAGCAGCTCTCAATGGCCACTGCGCCATCTCCTGCCTCCAGGTTCCTGCCCTGTTTGATTTCTGTCCTGACTTCCTTTGATGATGAACAATGATATGGAAGCAGAAGCCGAATAAACCCTTTCCTCCCCGAGTTGCTTTGGTCACGCTAAGATAGGAACATTCCTGAGGCTCGGTCACCAGCACTAGTCGCCTTAAACAAGTCCATGGACCCCAGGCTAAGAGAGAGACCCTGTCTTAAAAGAAACAAGGAGGCCTGCCCCTGAGGATTGACACTATGGCCAACTCCTCTTGCCTTGCGTCTACGCATAAACACACACAAAGCATCTGAGCCATATTACATGGGAAATTAGAAGCCATCCTGGGCTACCTGAGATCCTGTTTCAAAAAAGAAAGGTTCTTTAGGGGGTGTTTAGTGACAGGGATGAGAAAGTGGGTGTGGTCGCAGACAAGATGGATGCTACTAGAAAAGTGGCGCCCCACCAGCCAGGGTTAGCGGGAGTCAGGGGAGGAAGCAGTAAGGGGAAGAAAGGGGGTGGGGGCTCGGACTGTGTCTACCTGAGGCCAGGGTGCCAGGCCCACAGTGTGTGCAGAGAAGACATCATAGAGCATGGTAATACTATATTCTTCCCCCTTCCTTTGCCCCCTCTCTCCCTCTTCTTTTGTCTCTCTCCCTTCTCTTCTCTGTCCTCCCTCCTCTTTCTCTTCCCCTTCCTCCTCTAGTCTTCCTCACTGTGTATCTCATACTGGCCCGAGAACTACCTAGAGTCTCCTACCCCACCCCGCCCCTTAAGGAACACGATTACAATCATGTACTGTCACGCTTGATTTTTTTGATTAAGATTAGATAGATAGATAGATAGATAGATAGATAGATAGATAGATAGATAGATAGATAAAAAGAGATATCTATCTATCTAGCCGGGCGACGGTGGCGCACGCCTTTAATCCCAGCACTCGGGAGGCAGAGGCAGGCGGATCTCTGTGAGTTCGAGACCAGCCTGGTCTACAGAGCTAGTTCTAGGACAGGCTCCAAAGCCACAGAGAAACCCTGTCTCAAAAAACCAAAAAAAAAAAGAGAGAGAGAGATCTATATCTCAAATATATATATGTGTGTGTGTGTGTGTGTGTGTATACATATATATATATTCTGGCTTTTATTTGACTGGGTTTTTAAGGTATTTTTTTGTTTTAATTGTGTGTATGTGTGTGTGTCTGTGTGTGTGTGTGCACATGACTGCAGTGCCCACAGACGTCAGAAGAGAATATCACATCCGTTAGAGCTAGAGTTCCAAGTAGTCATGAGTTGTCACATAGTTGCTGGGATCTGAACTCAGGTCCTCTGCACGAGCAGCCAGTACTATTAACGGCTGAGCCATCTCTCCAGTCTTTGTTCACTTGTTTTGGATACCCTCTCACTATGTAGCCCAAGCTGGTCTGGAACTGGCTACGTAGCCCAGGCTGCCCTCCAAGCACTATCCTCCTGCCTCTGCTTCCCGAGTGCTAGGATCACAGGTGTGTACCACCACACCTGGCTTTTTATATTGTTTCCTTTCCTTTCTTTCTCTCTTTCTTCCTTTTTTTTCCCTTATCTTTCTAAATTCTGCACTAAGTCTTCCTAGGTAGTCCAAGCTGACCTCAAACTCTTGATGCTCCTGCTCACCCTCCCAAGGGCTGGAACTACAGGCACGCACCCCCATGCCCAGCTTTCTGTGTTCTTTTTCTTGTTTAGTTTGGTGTGGTCTCTTAGACAGTTCTCACCATGTAGCCCAGGCTGACCTAAACTTCTCAGTCTCCTGCCTCAGCCTCCTCTGCTAGGCTAGCTCTTTGAGTCTTGGATATAAGACTTGATGCTTTCTTTAAGTGATGCCTTTAGCCAAGTGGGAAGCGTCCTTTTCCATGGATAGCAAGCTCCTGGTTAAGCAGCTAGCTGCGAAGGCCCTCCAGCCAGCCTCCCTTTCTGACCTTTTCTGTTCTTTTACTCATTACCAGGAGCATCCTGGAATACTGGGGGGGAGGGGCGAGTGTCTATTGCAAGCCCCACCCCCAGCTTGGGCTGGACCTAGATGGCCAATGTCACTGCGCTTAGCAGGGTTGAACAGTGTCCAGAGGTGTGGGGCTCCAGCCTCACCGAAGCCCGCTTATGAAGTTCCCTAGTTCAGCCTCTCAGCCAGGTGTAGGCTGGCACCCAGGCTTGGCCTGGCTCCCACAAGGGGGGATCATGTGGGTACCACTGCCGACAGTGGCCGCTGTACTTGCAGAATAAACACTGCCTACTAGAGGCTGGGATCGGCTGCGTGCGTGACCTGATCAAATGCAAGGTGTACCCCATCGTGCTGCTCATCCGGGTGAGCGAGAAGAACATCAAACGGTTCAGGTAAGGACACCCCAGTCCCTACGACTACCTCCCAGCACTACGCTCTACCCACCCCTTCCCAAAATCCCAGATGCTGGGTTCTGCAACTCTGACCCTGAGCACAGTGGGGCAGATGTGCAAGACACATTGGGATGAATGTGGCAGTCGGGAGAGGGTCTGTCAACTTCCTGTCCCTGAGATGAAGTAACTGAGGAGGAGGGAAGTGGACAGATGCAGGTCTGTCATCCCAGCCATTCAGGAGGACAGAAAGTTTGAGGTCATCCTGGTCGAATAGTATTCGACCTTGAGAAAGGAGAAAATTCTGACACCTGCCACAATAGTGACATTCAATGTTGGGATGCTGTGAAATCAGCACAGATGACTGACACCATATGACTTCCACCTATAGGAAGTCCCTAAAGTATCAGGTTCATAGGGACAGAAAGCAGAATGATGGGAGCCAGGTACTGAAGAGGATGGGATGGGTGGGGCGAAGTTTGTGTTAATGGTCGCAGAGTTTCCATTTGAGAGGATGACCTTATTCTGAAATGAAGCGCGTTCTCACCACGTAGCCCAGACTAGCCTTGAACTCACGTTAGCCCAAGCTGGTCTCAAACTCTTCAGTAGTGTTAAGGACACTCACTGCTAGAATTCCAGCACTCGGGAGGTATCCAGCAGACGTGGTTCAGCGCCCAGGAGGGCAACAGTACAATCCAGGCCTCCATCTCACACTGTGGGCATCCAGCCCCACAGCCTCCCCATGTCTTCCTTTGTCATCTCTCCCCTCCCCCGCCCCACAGGAAGCTGCTACCACGGCCAGAGACAGAGGAGGAGTTCCTGCGTGTGTGCAGGCTCAAAGAGAAGGAACTGGAGGCGCTGCCCTGCCTCTACGCCACCGTGGAGGCTGAGATGTGGAGCAGCGTGGAGGAGCTGCTGCGCGTCCTCAAAGACAAGATCGTGGAGGAGCAGCGCAAGACCATCTGGGTGGACGAGGACCAGCTGTGACTTCCGAGTCTGAGCGCGGGACACAGACACGGGGTTCCTGAGCCCCAGGACACAGACACGGGGCTCCTGAGCCCCGGGCAGCAACGCCACCTGGTGGAAGGTCAGGCCCTGCTGGTGTGAGCAGAGATAAGCAAGCACAGAACACTGAGCTTGAGGCCCAAACCCAGCAGCCCCTCTGAGGCCAGAGTAGCAGTTGAATGTAAATGCACGGAACAGGGACAGACGACGACCTGCGAAGTGCAGGCCTCCAACAGCCGGAGAGGCTGCCGGCTCGGGGGAAGCACAAAGCCCGCATCCCAGGCGGGTGGGTCCTGGGAGACAGGACTCCTCCCGTGCCCGTCTTTCTCTTGCATTAAATTTCCTCCAGTTCTTCATTTTGTTGATCAAATCCTTTGCAGGGGTTCTAATCCCGCACTGCCTCACTGGCTGAGGTTCCTTCCAGCAAAACCAGTGGAGGCAGGAATGTGAGGTTTCCCACACTTATGCTCTGACTGTAGTCACCAGTATAGTTTCTCAGCTAGGGGTGGGACCTGGGGGGGGGGCGGCACTCCCACCCCTGCAGGCCCTGCTAGACCCTTTATTGGTTTGATCCTATATAAATAGCCAGAGTCCTGCGATTGTGAGTGCAATGCCCTGCAGCGTCCAGAGGACAGCATCTCACAGCTCCCCTCCCCGTGCAATAACTCCACACCACTGCCCAGTGCACACAAGAGCTTCTCCGACGGGGCTGAGAGCAGCAACAGGCTTCTGTGGGTGTTATGGCAAATATCACAGGATGAATCTCCACTGGTTTTGTCATACAATCGAGACACCGATTGTCCCCAGCTTTGTTCTCAAAAAAAAAAATTACCAGGAGAGCCAGTAGACACTGGTTCTCTCCCTGCTGCCTCTGCCAAATAGCCAGGCACCTTTCTTCAAATCAACAGCCCTGGCAGTGCCAGCAAGCGTGAAGGCTTCTTTTCCTGGAACAGCGCATGGCAACAAGCTAGCTGCCCTGGGTCTACGGAAGGTCCAGCTGCAGCCGTTTAAGTGGAGATAAAGCACCTAGTGAGAAACCCTGGGGCCGAAGGACCAACACTCCCACCTCGCTAAAGCCTGGAGTGGTGGTAAATTTCCTCCAGGCAGAGGCCCTCGCACTTCCTCTTAGAAGTCTCGCCAAGGGGACAGACGTGACCGGAAAAGAGTCTCGGATAAAAGGTCTACTGATTTATTTCTATTTATTTATTTAAGTTCAGAAACCTTGGGCTGGCTGGGAGGAAAAACCAAATGCTCTCGCCTCGAGTTTGAAGGGAGGAGTGCAGAGGGACGATCTGGGAAGTGGAGGAGTGGGTGCGCCTGTCCTCCAGGGATGGCCAAGCTCCAGCAGGCAAGACTGAGGGCAGATCCAGGGTGACAGGGATGCAGATGGCAGGAAGGGATGGAAGGAGGTTCCCCCAACACCCCACACTGTCTACATTGACCTCAAATCAACACAGCCTCAAAATCCCCAGGCTCCTGGGCCTCGTTCTCCCTCACACAGGGCCACCACAGGCTAGTCAGGCCAACTACAGGCTCCTCAGGGCCACCACAGGCTAGTCAGGCCAACTACAGGCTCCTCAGGGCCACCACAGGCT
>NW_004949125.1:600790-611488 GCF_000317375.1 Microtus ochrogaster | reverse complement strand
GGGCCACCACAGGCTAGTCAGGCCAACTACAGGCTCCTCAGGGCCACCACAGGCTAGTCAGGCCAACTACAGGCTCCTCAGGGCCACCACAGGCTCCTCGGGGTCTCTCGGGATGAAACTCTCACATGTGAGTAGAGCCCAAAGCTATGCAGGAAAGAGAGTGTAGGAAGAGGCAGGAGGGGAGAGAAAGGGGTTCTTTCTGTGTTGTTTGAAGTCATAGTGAGGGGGCGGGTGTTAGCACCCCTACCCCCACCCCCACCTCTGGCTGCTTTGAAGCCAGTGCCTGGCTCCAAATCATATTGAAAGTCTCCACATGGGCTGGGTGGCTGCAAGTGACCCCCGTGTGGGGATTTGGTTTTTCTTCCATACACTGTGTCAGATTCACATTTGGTTCTGAGCCTCCCCCCGCCCCACCCCACATGTCTGATGGGTAATGATGTAAGGGAACCAGGCTGGGAAATTGCACTCACTTCAAGGTATAGATCTGAAGGAAGAGGAAGGGGAGGAGGGACCGTAGAGAAGCAATGACCAAACACAATAGAAGAATGCTTGCCAGCCAGTGGGCCCCAAGGACCCCTGGAATGGCAACCCTGTGCATACCTGGCTTGGTGACCTGTGTGGGGATTGAACTCAGGTACCCAAGCCTGTCATAGCAGCACTTTACCAACAGAGCCATACTCCCAACCTACCAACCCTATTTTGAGTAATTGGAGCCATGAAAGCCCATCAAAATGTCATTTTGAAAATGTATTTATTTAACGTCTATATGTGTGTGGGGGCTGTGGCACACACATGGAGACCAGGGGACAGATTGCAAGGGAGGGTCTGTTTCATCCTGTGGATCTCAGAGATCAAACTCAGGTCACCAGGCTTGATGACCAGCAACTCTACCTGCTGAGCCACCCACTGACCCTTTATCCTCAGGGTGTCCCTGCTGACCCTGCCTGTGATTTGTCCACTCCATGGCTGGGGGCTTCAGTCAGCAGTGGCTTCACTATCATCACTCCGGGGGTGACCCCAAACACAACAGAGCTAGGAACATGTAGGAAGTAGCAAGTAGCCAAATGCTCAAGGCCAGGGTCCAGGGTCAGTGCACACAAGGCCAAGCCAATCAGGCCCCCACCCCTTGAAGAAGAACCTGGTATTTGGGAACATTCCAAACAATGCTTTAGAGCCAGTTGCTGGCACCCTATGGACTCAAGGCTGACAAAGGCTAAAGGGCCTTTCTGCTATCTTACGAAAGTGGCCCTGACCCTGGGCATGACTTGGAATGGACTGTTTAGTAGCCTAAGCAGTTAGGACTACAAAACTGGAGCCCAAGGTCTTGGGGCTGCGATCAGTGGCTGAGGGATTGCCTAGCATTCGGGAGGTAGAGGTAAGAGGATCAGAGTTTAAAGGCACTTCCTGGGCTATTTGAGACCCTATCTAATAAATAAATATTCTAAAAAGAACCTTGAAAAACTAGGGGTGCGTTCCATAGATAGAGGCTTTACACGCACGAGTCTCTGGGTTTCATCCCCAGCACCACACACACGCATGCACGCATGCGCAAACAAGAAAACAAACCCGCGCAAAATCTGGAGCCTTGGATACCTGACCCAGAGCTCGCCTCTGAAAGAGCTCGTGCCATCCTGTCCCTAGAGACCCTGGCTGCTTCTAGTGAGCAGATGCACAGGCCGCATGTTGTCCTTTCCTTGGACAGAGGTGAAGGACTCTGTGGTGTGAGCTGGCCCTGGTTCTCCCGGAGTAAGGGATGCCAGACCCCTTAGCTACAGGTGACCCTCCCTAGATTGAGGAGGACACCCAAAGGGAGAGAGCACCAGCCCTCCTGAGGCCAGAGTCCGTCCCAACAGTGCTCCCAGCCCAGCAGAGACAGGCACCGAAGTTTTCAGAACTTGGGTCTGCTGCATTTGGGGCTGAGGTTGATAAGTAGATGTCACTCAAGGGAAGGATGCTTGTGAAACCGGCCCGGGGCAGCTCCTGCTGGTACAAAGAGCAGAACCCAAACTAGGGCCCACAGACCTGGAAATTAAGGTTAGGGGTGGGGGGGCAGCACAGATAGCCAGTGGAAGGGGGGACTTCAGGTGGCTGACTGACTGATCTAGGAAACACTGTTCATTTCCTGTGTCTATCAATCTGGCCTCAGCCCTTCATACTTTATTATTGTCACTAGCCTGCGGATTTACAGCTGTCTTCACCAGAATTACCATCCATGTGGCATTTTCCAAGGGCTTTCTTTTGCTTTCTTTTCTGGGCAGGAGGGGGGGGGTGGGAGAGAGAGAGAGAGAGAGAGAGAGAGAGAGAGAGAGAGAGAGAGAGAGAGAGATTGCTAGAAAGGCTTCTAGCACCCTCCAGTGGTGGAAATGGCTCCACTGAGCCTTCTGTGTTCCTAGGTGTGAATACATGCTTATTTAGGTATGTGTACATGTGAGGATGCTAAAGTGCATGTGTTTACATGTGTGTTCTAGCACATGTATATGTATGCACATTTGAGTACATGGACAAGTAAGTGTGTGTGTGTGTGTGTGTTCACGCTTGTGCATGCATACGAGTGTGATTGTGAGCATTAAGATACTCGCTCATGCTAAATGCTGGTGGACACAGTCCCAGCATGGAGGTCCTAACTCTCCTCCAGCGCCTCAACACCTCCATGCTGTGGTAGCCAGCTATCTTCCAAGCTGATTTCTTTACCCGGAATTCTGCTATCCTAGATGTCCTAATCCACAGAGATGTGGCACCTGGTCACCCCTTTGAGCAGAGCTAACAATAGCAGCAGGAGGACAGCTCTTCTGGGCTCCTGACCCTTCCCCACCCATGTTACCTCAAACCCCAAGACCCTAAAAGCCATTCCTCAAATCTGTACTGCAATGGTTTGAATGCAAATGGCCCCATAGGGTCACGGGGGTGGTATTATTTGAAAGACTAGGAGGTGTGGTCTTGCTGGACTAGGTCTGTCCTTGTTAGAGGAAGTGTGTCACTGTGGGGTAGGCTTTAAGGTTTCAGAAGCTCAAGCCAGGCCCAGCGTCACTCTCTTCCTGCTGCCTGTAGATCCAGATGAAGAATTCTCAGCTCCTTCTCCAGTTCCATGTCTCCCAATGTGCCGCCATGCTTCCCGTCACGACAAAATGAACTGAACCTCTGAACCTGTAAGCCAGCCCCAATCAAATGTTTTCTTTATAAAAGCTGCTGTGATCATAGTGTCTCTTCACAGCAATAGAAACCCTCACTAAGACACCTACATTTTCAACTCCAGTTTAGGGTGATCTGTGTGGAGAATAAACTGCCAATTGGCCCCGAGTGGTCCCCCAAGATGGACTCTGGAGTCCTTGGCTGCTCCTGACTGCTTGTATCGATACACCATTCCAGCATATGTACATAGAAACCCAGGCCTCTGGGTTTCCAGCTGTGAAATGGGCTCAACATTATGAAACCGATCACAGCACTGACAATTTTGCTCTTAGTATACACATCGCAGCAAGTGCATACCTTTATGAAATGACCAATAAAATGAGGCTTTCTCAGCTAGCAAAGAAGGAGAGAGCACTGAGGTGGGACACCTGCAGAAGGGCACGTCCGTGACATTTGTCACAATCTCTTTCATTATAAAACACAGGGAAAAGGACACCCCTGGGACTTGGTTCAGTAGATAAGCCACTTGACCCACAAGCACCACAAGCAAGACCACCAGAGTTTGGATCCCCAGAACCTACGTGAAAGCTGAGCAGGCATGATGTAGTTGCAGCTCTCAGGAGGTGAAGACAGGGGAAGGCCATGGGCAAGCAGTCTAGCAGCTATCAATCAGCAAGCTCTGGGTTCAACTGAGAGGCCCTGCCTCGGTAAATAAAGGGAGAGTGATCACAGATGTCAACCTCAGGCCTCCAAGTGTACACACACACACACACACACACGTTCTCTCTCTCTCTCTCTCTCTCTCTCTCTCTCTCTCTCACACACACACACACACACACACACACATACTTATAGTTCTTATGTGCACATATACATACCAAAGAAGAAAATGCATTGGAAATACTAGAATTCCATGGAGCTGGAAACCAAAAACACAACAGGTTCATTTTATACTTCTACAGTTTTCTGTGAGTTTGAACTGATTTACCCAGAGACAGCACAGCCAGGTAGAGCAGTGCACACCTATTATCCAAGCACACTGTAGGCTGGGCAGGAGGATCAGGCGTTCCTGGGCTATATAGTAAGACCATGCCTCAAAAAAAAAAAAGGAAAAGAAAAGAAAAAATAGATAGATAGACAGACAGACAGATGTGAAATTAACCTTCAGAAGAGACAGGGCAGCTGGGAGGCTGGATGCTCATCCTCCTGTCCCTGCTTCTGCTGTGTGATGCATCACTTCATGGCTCCCTGTTCATCCTGACCCACTGTCCCCATCAAACCTTAGGGGCGCCCTGCCCCTCCCCAGCACTTAGTGGTTAACTCATTGGGCGGGGGGGCTTTGTTCTCACTGAAGTGTGCACGCGTAACCACAGCCTACTACAACCTCAGTGCCATCACAGGCAGGATCCAGGGAGCTCCCGACATGCAGTGCGTGAGCTGGTTTGGGGGTAAAGAAAGTAGTATATATCCTAGAGATGACATGTATGTGATATATAATATGAGACCATGAAATATATTGATGATCTTGATTTTCTGTTATCGTCTATCATTGGCAAGAAATTCAGGCTTCCCATAAGTTCATAAATTATGGTGATACATACCCCTGTCTCTCTCTCCCACTCCCCTCCTTTCTCTTTGAAAAAAAAAAACAGATTCTCTGTATGTATTCAGGCATCCTGCATCTTCCTGCTTCCAGCTCCTACGTGCCTGGATTTGCAGGTGTGGGCAACCACACATGGTTTACAAAGTTTCCTTTTTTTTTAATCCAACTACTGGAATTGATAAAGCAAGTCAGGAGACAACTGGGCAGATAGTCCCTTCCATAAAGTACTTGTTACACAGCCATGAGAACCTGAGGTCCCTCAATCTATTGTAAAAATCAGGGATGGTGGCTCACAGCCATTTGTAACTCCAAGTCCAGAGGCTCTGACACCCTCTTCTGGCCTCTGTAGGCACTGCACACAAATGATAGCCCAACAGACTTGCAGGCAAAACATCCATGCACATAAAAAAAATAAATAAATAGAACTTTTGGGAGAAGATGGCTCAGCAGACAAAGGCCCTTGGCACACAAGTCTGATGATCTGAGTTTGAGCCCCAGATAGTGTGTAAGGGAGAAGAGAGAGAACTAATCTGATAAATTAGTTATCAAATTGATAAATTTGATAATAAGTTCTCCTCTGACCTCCATATGCACGCTTGTTAGGTGCTCCCGCACCCGTATACGCACACACAAAATAAACAAATGTAAAGACCTAAGATAAATTAGATCTTTCTAAAAACTGACAGCCCTGAGGAATTGTCCTTCAAGTTGAGCTCTGGTCTCCACACACACACATACCTAAAACATGTGGGAGCATGTTAACATACACTACATACCAGGAAAGGTGATTACACTTAAAACAAGGTGTGATCAAGGATGGCATACAGGTGCTGAAGGAAGCTCTTTGCCCCAGTCAGGTGTCTGACTCTAAAGCCTACATGTGCCGCCCCTGGGGTATACTCCAGGGCTGACTGGGCCACCTGGAACGTGGATCTTACACCCCAAGGGACTAGATGCACACTAAATATCATGACAGTGGAACTGGAAGTTAAGGCTCTATGGATGACAGGGTCTCCAACTTCCTCTCTCTCTCTCTCTCTCTCTCTCTCTCTCTCTCTCTCTCTGTCCCTCTCCCTCTTCTCTGAAATTCCAGGGGGCAGCATCCCTCCCTCCCTTTCTCACACTCCCTTCATTCCAGAGTAACTACAGATCTACCCAAGCCCAGGTCCTGTACTAGCCCCATGAGGTAGGTGGGTCATCTGTCTATGTATTACTTTCATTGGTTAATAAAGAAACTGCCTTGGCCTTTGATAGGCCAGCCCTTAGGTGGATAGAGTAGACAGAACAGAATTCTGGGAGAAAGAAAGCTGAGTCAAGCAGTCGCCATGGTTCTCCTCTCTGAGACAGACACAGGTTAGGATCTTTCCTGGTAAGCTACCACCTCATGGTGCTGCACAGATTACTAAATATGGGTTAAAGCAAGATGTGAGAGTTAGCCAATAAGAGGCTACAGATAATGGGCCAGGCAGTATTTAAAAGAATACAGTTTCTGTGTAATTATTTTGTTTTTTTTGTGTGTGTGTGTGTTTTTCGAGACAGGGTTTCTCTGTGGCTTTGGAGCCTGTCCTGGAACTAGCTCTGTAGACCAGGCTGGTCTCGAACTCACAAAGATCCGCCTGCCTCTGCCTCCCGAGTGCTGGGATTAAAGGCGTGCGCCACCACCGCCCGGCCCTGTGTAATTATTTTGGGTAAAGCTAGCTGGTGGCCAGGAGCCGGGTGGCGGAAAGCGGCCCGCCGTTCTCACCAACAGCTCCTTCTCCTATTAATTAGCTGTGTAACTTCAGACAGAAGTCTCTTTCTGCCTGGGCCTGGGTCTCTCCACTGCCAAATCAAAAGGTGACCTGGGTGTGACTCAGTGGTAGAGCCCCTGCCTAGAATCCCCCAGTGAGGGGCTGGGGTGTGGCTCAGTGGTAGAGCTCCTGCCTAGAATCCCCCAGTGAGGGGCTGGGGTGAGGCTCAGTGGTAGAGCACCTGCCTAGAATCTCCCAGTGAGGATCTTACTGTCTTCTGAAGATGCCTTCAGCCTAGTCTGGTATTGTTTGTCCAGATACCTCTTCCGTGAGCAGACCCTATGTCTAACTCAGCGCTGTTTCTGACATATCCCAACAACAGAACAGTTTCTACCTGGAGCAGAGGATTTAGCCATTGCTTATCAGCCGTGAGCGAGCCCAGTGGTGCTCAACCTTTCTAAAGCTGCAACCCTTTAACACAGTTCCTTATGTCGTGGTAATCTGTCAACCATAAAATTATTTTTGTTGCTACTTCATATCTGCAATGTCGCTACTGTTATGAATCGTAATTATCTGTGTTTTCTGACGGTCTTAGATGACCCCTATGAAAGGGTCATTTGACCTTCCCAAAGAGTCACAACCCACAGGTTGAAAACCACTGGCCTCGCCAAACTAGCTGGCAGATGTGCTGCCCACACAGGGCACTCTGGGTAGAACTACGCCCCAGAGCAGTAGCTGCACTTAGACCCACTAACTCACAGACATTTTGTTCATGCTACGGGAAGCAGGTGGTCATGGCAAGGGGTTCATAGGCCCCAGACATCAAATCAGAGGTCAGTTTTTCTCTTACATGTCGAGGCCACTTGAAGAGGGTGGCACAAGAGAAACCTTATGGGGACCTCCATAGGTCTACCAGCAGGGGTCAGCAAAGCACAGGTCCCAAGTCTGAGTCATAGCTCCCAAACATTACAGGGCCAGAGCCCCTTTGTTCTCCTTCCTGCTGGACCCCTTCCTGTCTCATCCTCCAACCAGGACCCCTGCTCCCGAGATGCCTGTGTACCTCTCAGCCCCTCTCCTCACCGTGCCCTAAAGAAACCATTGTCTGCTGGGGATGGTGCTGCAAGTCTTTAATCCCAGCAATGGGGAGGCACAGGCAGATGGATTACTATGAATTCAAGGCCAGGCCAGTCTGGTCTACAATCTACGTAACAAGTTCTAGGCCAACCAGGAGCTACATAGTGAAACCCTGTCCCAAAAAAAAAAGGAGGAAAGGAAAGAAACCATATCTTTCTTGGCAGTGGAATGGGTTCTGTAGGCACGGTGCAGTGACATCTACACAGAATAGAAAGTCTCCACGAAGGACTGCGGCTCTGCCATTTTTGTCTCCTTAGAACCAGGGCTTCGAAAGGTACATACATCATCTCTAACCATCAAAGAGGAAACTGAGGCTCAGAGAGCAGATGTGACTCCCCCAGCCAAACACTGCAGCGGGGCTTTAAAACCGACTCTCTGGGACCCAGGCAGGCGGAAGAACAAGACACCCATGGGAAGCAGTGCCCAGCATGGAAAAGACTAGGCTAGATATCACAGGAAGCAGCAAGGGCTCAGTGTGGCATGAGGTGATTTGGTTTGGTTATGACATGTCCCACTATATAGCCCAGGCTGCGCTGGAACTAGTTATGTGTCCCGGTCTGGTCTCGAACCAGCTGAGACTCTCTTGTCTCAACCAAGCATTGGGATGACAGATATATACTACTATGCCAGGCTGCACAAGGGCTCCAATGTGTCATCTTTGGAGATGACCCAGGAGAGGCGAAGGAGTCAGGGGGCCACGGTGAGCCCCAAGAATCATTGCTATTTCCTTATTGCACCAGTATCTTCCCCCCTTGTGCCTGGAAAACATAGTTCCCATGAAGAGGATGTGGAGCCTTCAGCTGAGCTTCTAGAGTTCTCCAGATGGACGAGGCAGGAATGGAGTGCTGGGGCCTGCACCTGCCCAGAGCCCAGAGCTGGTGAGACCTTGAAATCTGGGGGTGAAACTGGGCATGGTAGTATACACATGTGATCCCAGCACTTGGACAACTAAAGTATAAGAATAGGAAGGTTGGAGCAGCCTGTGCTACTCAGCAAATGCTAGACCATCCAAGACTGTGTACTAAGACCATCTCAAGAAAAACAAAAGAGAAGGTGGGGACTTCGGTCAGCTGGGAGAATAGCTTCCATATAAGCATGAGGGCCTGAGTGAAAAGTCAAATGTGGCAGCAGGTGGGGAAGCAGAGATCCCTGGAGCTCCATGGTCAGCTAGCCAAGCCCAAACTGAGCTCCTGGAGAGAGGGACTGTGTCAAAAAATAGAGATGACCTGAGGGGATGGCTCAGTAAGAAAATTGTTTGCCACACAAACTTGAGGATCTGAGTTCGAACCCCAAGAACTCAAATAAAAACTATGCTCATTCTTGTATAATCCCAGTGCTCCTGTGGTGAGGGCACAATGGAGGCAGAGGACTCCCCAGAAGTCTGAGGGCCAGCCAGCTTGGCATACACAGTGACAAGACCTGTCTCAAACACGCGGGAAAGCAAGGATTGACACTCCAGGATGTCCTCCGACCTCCACAACTCTCTGTGGCATATGCAAGCCGTGTTCACACACACAGTGTACACACAGAAAGAGTTTTAAATCATCAGATAGGGATCAATTAAAGAAGACATCCAACATTGACCTCTGGCCTCCACACACACGTGTGTGTGAATGACCACATACACTTAGAGCATGCGTGCATGCACACACACTCACAAAGAATTTCAGGGTGCTGGTGCCCCCAGGATTGCCATTCCTCTCTCCCATAGGACCTGACTACAAACTCCCCTTGCAGAAGAACACCTCTCCGGGGGGCTAAGCCCACCTTTCCTAGGGCTGGCCCTGGAACCCCACTGTGGGCTGGGATATAAATTAAAATTCAATTTCATTAGAGCCAGTGAGCAATCAATCCCTGGCTGGGCTAACAATGCAGGGCAGGGGGCCTCGCTGCCTCCTGAAGCTGTAATTCACTTGGCCTCCCCGGCTCTTGTTCCCAAACTGCTAGAGCTGCATTTTCCAACCAAATTTATGGTCCTGGCAGCGTCTGGGGCCTGAGTTACAGCTGCAGGTTTGATCGGGGACTGCATTATTCTGCATCTAATCCTTGCGGCTGACAGCCGGGGAAAGGCCTGGTCTTCTCCCAAACTAGGCATTGTCCTCTGACCAACCAGGTTCAGGAGGAGGCTGAGGGGTCCCAGGCCTAGGCTCTGAGCCACACAACACCCACACAGGACAGCTGCGATCCCAGAGCTCAGCCCTCATGGGTGCTGACGTCTGCCAAGCGCTGTCAGTTGTGCTGAATTCTGAAAAGGGGAATAGAATTCCACATTGAAAAACCATAAGCTGAGGCATGGACAGGTCACTTGAAGGTCCAGCAAATGGGCTCTGGGCCAGTGCATCACGGAAATCTTCCCAGGAGTGTTCAGACTGTGTCCTTGGGTTCCTTTACAGTACAGCCAACATGAACCAAAAGCAACTGCCCGTATATCACAGATCAAGTCAATTAAGGAATCTTGTAGCCTGTGTGTGTGTGTGTGTGTGTGTGTGTGTGTGTGTGTGTGCATGCCTGCACACACGTATGATCGCATGCTGTAAGCACATCTGTATGCACAGATGTACATATAAAAGCTAGAGGAAAACATTGGTATAGTACTTCATCGCTTTCTCCCCTTGGGAAAAAGTCTCTCTGTGGCTCAAACTATCCTGGAATTCTTGCCACTCCTTCCTTAACTCTACAAATGCTGGAATTAAAGAGATGAGCCATCATATACATAAAAGCATGCCTTTTTAAAATCTTATTTATTAATTTATCTATTTGCTTGTTTATTTATTTTCATGTACATTGGTGTTTTGCCTGCTTGGTGAATGTGTCAAATGCCCCTGGAGCTGGAGTTATAGACCATTGTAAACTAATATGAAGGTTCTAGGAATTGAACCTGGGACCTTTGAAAAGGTCTTAAGGTACTCTTAACTACTAAGCCATATCTCCATATTATTTATTTATTTACTTATTTATTTATTGGCAATGATCCTGATTGAACCCATGCTAGGGAAATACTGTCCCACTGAGTCACACCCCTAGACTCTTACTGGAGGATCATAGGCAGATGCTCTACCACTGAGCCACACCCCAGCCCCTCACTGGGGGATTCTAGGCAGG